>NC_056619.1:2371616-2671616 GCF_018340385.1 Cyprinus carpio
ATATATATATATATAAACCCCAATAACCATTCCCCCAATAATCCCTTAATAAGCATCTACACGTCCAAAATAAAATTATGAGTTTATTTCCAAGAAAAAAAGAAAAAAACATATTGTGCATATATGCCTATATTATATATATATATAGCCTATATATATATATATATATATATATATATATATATATATATCTTTTTTTTTTTATAAACTCGTAATTTGATTAATTTTGGACGTGTAAATGCTTATTCATTTATCTTACTTATTAGACTGTTGTAAGCGACTTAGCGTGGTGGAATCGCGCTGGGCAATGGTTTCTGCGATGGTGGCACACAGTGACGTGTTGCACAAAATTGCGCCAAAATATCAGTCATAATGAAAAAGTACAGTCTTAATATTTTATATCCTTGCTCAAAATTTTAAAGGGGTCAGCATTAATGTCTAACTGAAGGAAACACGGGTATATGTAGCCATTACATTTAAACACATCACTTCCTAGAATGCATCCATCCCTTTGCCAAAGGATATGTCCATATTAAGCAATATAAACATTTCTGCAGTAGGCTATTTAATTTTTCACAACTTCATAATCAGTATTGAGATGAAAGATCTATAAAAGTAGACTATTCTTTTTTTGTCGCAAAAAAAGCAAAGTTGTAGGCTCATTATAAGCCATTGCAAATTGAAATACCATCGACAATTATAAAATATCCCACCTAAATTAAGGCATGTTTTAAGCCTACAGCAAATATGCAGTCCTGCAATTATGTCGTTTTAATGTAGCCCTAAATTATATAAAAAAAGAGAAAAAGTCGTGATACCGGTTTAGACAAGGGTTTCTGCCCCACAAAAATGTATAGTCAACGCACCAATAATTGTAACAGTATATGCGCTGCATGCTACTGCAAAATACACAATTTGCAGCATGAAAATTAATCCCCTGAAACCATACTTTCCAGCGCAGGCAAACCGCTGGATGGATAACCCAGTTTCGTCAAAATTCAAAGATGAGGGATTTGCATTCAAATATCGGACGACCCTCTACGTTGTAAAGCGACGAATAGGGGGTACCCTCGCCGTCGGCTTATGGACGTGAGGGGGAAATGACCAAACAGCAGTATGTGATCGAAAATGATAAAATATCCCACCTAAATCAAGGCATGTATTAAGCATACAGCAAATATACAGTCCTGCAAATATGTCATTTTAATATAACGTTAGCCCAAAATTATATAAAAAAGAGAGAGAAAAAGTCGTGATACCAGTTTCTGCCCCACGAAAGTGTATAGTCACCACACCAATGAATGATTGTAACAGTATATGCGCCGCACGCTACTACAAAATACACATTTGCAGCATAAAATCAATCCCCGAAACCATACTTTACAGCGCAGGCAAACCGCTGGATGGATAACCCCATTTCGTCAAAATTCAAAGATGAGGGATTTGCACTCAAATCTATCAGACGACCCTCTACGTTGTCAAGCGACGAATAGGGGGTACCCTCAACGTCGGCTTATGGACGTGAGGGGGAAATGACCAAACGGCAGTATGTGACGAATAGGGGTGAGACTGTGTTGTTTTGTACAAAGATAAGACTAAAGCTTGCCCACATTAAAGGTGTTTCTAACATCTTAAATGAAATGTTTTTGCAATGCAGAAAACAGATTTCAGTGAGTTACTAGTTTTATGATCATGAATTTATGTTTGAGCATCTAAGCACAAAACGCTCAGTTTAGCGCTTCTATGAAACAGAAACACTCTGTTAGTGCAACTAAGCAAATGAACAGAAACAAAGACCACAAGTGCTGAAAACCTTCTTTCTCTGTTATAGTATGATGGTTTGTTCAATGTTAAGACTAAAGATTGCCCACATTAAAGGTGTTTCTAACATGTTAAATGAAATTTTTTTGCAATGCAGAAAACAGATTTCAGTCAGTACTAGTTTTGTGATCAAGAACTCTTGTTTGAGCTTCTAAGCATAAAACGCTCAGTTTAGCGCTTCTGTGAACAGAAACACTCTGTTAGTGCAACTAATCAAATGAACAGAAACAAAGGCCACAAGTGCTGAAAACCTTCTTTCTCTGTTAGAGTATGATGGTTTGTACAAAGTTAAGACTAAAGCTTGCCCACATTAAAGGTGTTTCTAACATATAAAATGAAATGTTTTTGCAATGCAGAAAACAGATTTCAGTGAGTTACAAAGTTTTATGATCTGAGTTTTGAGATCATTTACTTGCTTCTGTGAACAGTGAAACACTCTGTTTAGTGAAACTAAGCAAATGAGCAAAGGCCAAAGTTCTAAGCATAAAATGCACATGTTAAGACTAAAGTTTAAAGCTTCTGTAAATGAGGCAATGCAAACACTTTCTCAGTTAGTGCAACTTTTGTTTTGAGCTCAAAGCATGAAAATGCTCAGTTAGCGCTTCTGAAAGAAAGCCTCTGTTACAAGTGATGAAAAGAAAGAAAGAAACCTTCTTTCTCTGTTAGAGTATGATGTTTTGTACAAAGATAAGACTAAAGCTTGCCCACATTAAAGGTGTTTCTAACATCTTAAATGAAATGTTTTTGCAATGCAGAAAACAGATTTCAGTCAGTTACTAGTTTTATTATCATGAATTTATATTTGAGCTTCTAAGCATAAAACGCTCAGTTTAGTGTTTCTGAGAACAGAAACACTCTGTTAGTGCAACTAAGCAAATGAACAGAAACAAAGCCCACAAGTGCTGAAAACCTTCTTTCTCTGTTAGATTATGATGGTTTGTACAATGTTAAGACTAAAGCTTGCCCACATTAAAGGTGTTTCTAACATGTTAAATGAAATGTTTTTTTGCAATGCAATAAACAGATTTCAGTCAGTTACTAGTTTTGTGATCATGAACTTATGTTTGAGCTTCTAAGCATAAAACGCTCAGTTTAGAGCTTCTGTGAACAGAAACACTCTGTTAGTGCAACTAAGCAAATGAATAGAAACAAAGGCCCACAAGTGCTGAAAACCTTCCTTCTCTGTTAGAGTATGATGGTTTTGTACAAAGTTAAGACTAAGCTTGCCCACATTAAGGTGTTTTCTAACATGTTAAATGAAATGTTTTTGCAATGCAGAAAACAGATTTCAGTGAGTTACTAGTTTTATGATCATGAATTTATATTTGAGCTTCTAAGCATAAAACACTCATTTAACGCTTCTGTGAACAGAAACACTCTGTTAGTGCAACTAAGCAAATGAACAGAAACAAAGCCCAAAATTGCTGAAAGCCTTCTTTCTCTGTTAGAGTATTATGGTTTGTACAAAGTTAAGATTAAAGCTTGCTGTTAATTAATATACAAATAAACTGATCCCGTCCTATCTCGTTTCCACCAAAGTTTTGCTCAGTCCTCCAGAAGTGTTCACGGCCGTGGGAAGAAAAGGCACAACAGACACAAAATCTGTGTATACCTTCACTTCAAATCTTTATTGTCTTACACTGGGTATATATAAGGATAAAATGAGGGTGGTACAGCCCTTTCAACCAGTAGGATACAGATTACATATGGGTTGAGTATGAGCCAAAACAACAAGTTATATAAGTTATACATATGTTCAGGAACTCCTGGCCATATAAGGAATAATGCTGGCAGGGGACTCTTCAACTTTCAGTAAAGGACAACCTAAACCTGGTAACCTGGGCCCACAAAGGTCCCCACCATTCTTCCCCCGATTGAACCCTATGCATCAACTGCGCATTTCGGGTATACATTGATGGTAAAGAGATATGGAATAGAAAAGAGAAAGAGAGCACACAGATGGGAGGAGGGAGAAAACCAAGGGGCAAGAAAGGGAGGGTAGGAGTAAGGCAGCAGATGATCGATCTCATATAATATAGAAAACATCTGGAAGGGAGTGTATTTTTTCTAACAGTTGCCTGCTTTTGTTTATGAAATAAACACAAAAATGTACCCTCTCTTCCCATACTTCATTACTTAATCATCTCCTTCATAATAGTATTATAAATGTAAAGAGTATATTTGTTCTTCATGTATTTCAACCTATGTGTCCCTTAACAGGTCTACTCACAAAGGCATAATGTGAAGAGTATTTTATAGCACGTTTAAATCCAAAATTCTGATAAATGGGATAATACAACATACAATAAATGCAAGGATTTAACAAGATCACCCCTATAGGTATTAAGGCACTTACAAACATTCTTGGCCATCCTGTAAGCCAACCCAAAAAATCACTTTGATTATTCACTGTTTCCCTTGCCTGCAACTCTTGAGCAATTCTAGTCATATTCATTAAACCCTCGTCTATCAAATGTCCATCTGCATCATTTTCTGGAATATACGTACAACAAGCAGCTTCCTACTATTACACAGACTCCTCCTTTCGACGTGGTAATTTATCCAGCACCAATCGATTGTTGTAGAGCGGTCCAATCGTAGCCCTCTTTAGTTCTTCCTTAAAGCCACTTCAAGAGTATCTTTAGTAGTATTTAATAAACAAAGTAACTCGTATCTCAAGACTCCGATTCGATCCTTACAGTCTTAATATTTTTCTATCCTTGTCAAAATTTTAAAGGGGTCAGCATAAATGTCTAAGTGAAGGAAACACGGGTATATATAGCCATTACATTTAAACACATCACTTCCCAGAAATGCATCCATCTCTTTGCCAAAGGATATGTTGTCCATATTAAGCAATATAAACCTTTCTGCAGTAGGCTATTTAATTTATCACAACTTCATAATCTGTATTGAGATGAAAGTTCTATAAAAGTAGACTATTCTTTTTTTGTCGCAAAAAAAGCAAAGTTGTAGGCTCATTATAAGCCACTGCAAATTGAAATACCATCGACAATTATAAAATATCCCACCTAAATTAAGGCATGTTTTTAAGCCTACAGCAAATATGCAGTCCTGCAATTATGTCGTTTTAATGTAGCCCTAAATTATATAAAAAAAGAGAAAAAGTCGTGATACCGGTTTAGACAAGGGTTTCTGCCCCACAAAAATGTATAGTCAACGCACCAATGATTGTAACAGTATATGCGCTGCATGCTACTGCAAAAATACACAATTTGCAGCATGAAAATTAATCCCCTGAAACCGTACTTTCCAGCGCAGGAAAACCGCTGGATGGATAACCCAGTTTCGTCAAAATTCAAAGATGAGGGATTTGCATTCAAATATCGGACGACCCTCTACGTTGTAAAGCGACGAATAGGGGGTACCCTCACCGTCGGCTTATGGACGTGAGGGGGAAATGACCAAACAGCAGTATGTGATCGAAAATTATAAAATATCCCACCTAAATTAAGGCATGTATTAAGCATACAGCCAATATACAGTCCTGTAAATATGTCATTTTAATGTAACGTTAGCCCAAAATTATATAAAAAAGAGACAGAAAAAGTCGTGATACCGGTTTCTGCCCCACGAAAATGTATAGTCACCACACCAATGAATGATTTTAACAGTATTTGCGCCGCACGCTACTACAAAATACACATTTGCAGCATAAAATCAATCACCTGAAACCATACTTTCCAGCGCAGGCAAACCGCTGGATGGATAACCCCATTTCGTCAAAATTCAAAGATGAGGGATTTGCACTCAAATCTATCAGATGACCCTCTACGTTGTCAAGCGACGAAAGGGGGTACCCTCAACGTCGGCTTATGGACGTGAGGGGGGAAATGACCAAACAGTAGTGTACAAAAAAAACCTCAAAAAAAAATCTTTTGTTACAAAGATAAGACTAAAACGCTTGCCCACATTAAAGGTGTTTCTAACATCTTAAATGAAATGTTTTTGCAATGAAGAAAACACAGCTTCAGTCAGTTACTAGTTTTATGATCATGAATTTATGTTTGAGATTCTAAGCATAAAACGCACAGTTTAGCGCTTCTGTGAACAGAAACACTCTGGTTAGTGCAACTAAGCAAATGAACAGAAACAAAGACCACAAGTGCTGAAAACCTTCTTTCTCTGTTATAGTATGATGGTTTGTTCAATGTTAAGACTAAAGATTGCCCACATTAAAGGTGTTTCTAACATGTTAAATGAAATTTTTTTGCAATGCAGAAAACAGATTTCAGTCAGTTACTAGTTTTGTGATCATGAACTTTTGTTTGAGCTTCTAAGCATAAAACGCTCAGTTTAGCGCTTCTGTAAACAGAAACACTCTGTTAGTGCAACTAATCAAATGAACAGAAACAAAGGCCACAAGTGCTGAAAACCTTCTTTCTCTGTTAGATTATGATGGTTTTTACAAAGTTAAGACTAAAGCTTGCCCACATTAAAGGTGTTTCTAACATGTTAAATGAAATGTTTTTGCAATGCAGAAAACAGATTTCAGTGAGTTACCAGTTACCTAGTTTATATTTGATCATGAAAACTCAGTTTAGTGTTTGAGCTTCTAAAGCATAAAATGCTCAGTTTAAGCGCTTTCTGAGAACAGAAGACACTCTGTTAGTGCAACTAAGCAAATGAACAGAAAGAAAGCTTTGAAGTGATGAAAACCTTCTTCTCTGTTAGAGTAAACAGATGTTTTGTAAGCAAAGATAAGACTAAAAACCTTCTTGCCCACATTAAAGGTGTTTCTAATAACATCTTAATGAAATGTTTTTGCAATGCAGAAAAACAGATTTCAGTCAGTTACTAGTTTTATTATCATGAATTTATGTTTGAGATTCTAAGCATAAAAACGCTCAGTTTAGAGCTTCTGCGAACAGAAACACGTCTGTTAGTGCAACTAAGCAAATGAACAGAAACAAAGCCCACAAGTGCTGAAAAACCTTCTTTCTCTGTTAGAGTATGATGGTTTGTACAAAGTTAAGACTAAAGCTTGCCCACATTAAAGGTGTTTCTAACATGTTTAAATGAAATGTTTTTTGCAATGCAGAAAAAACAGATTTCAGTCAGTTACTAGTTTTGTGATCATGAACTTATGTTTGAGCTTCTAAGCATAAAACGCTCAGTTTAGCGCTTCTGTGAACAGAAACACTCTGTTAGTGCAACTAAGCAAATGAACAGAAACAAAGCCCACAAGTGCTGAAAACCTTCTTTCTCTGTTAGATTATGATGGTTTTTACAAAGTTAAGACTAAAGCTTGCTCACATTAAAGGTGTTTCTAACATGTTAAATGAAATGTTTTTGCAATCCAGAAAACAGATTTCAGTCAGTTACTAGTTTTATGATCATGAATTTATATTTGAGATTCTAAGCATAAAACGCTCAGTTAAGCGCTTCTGTGAATAGAAACACTCTGTTAGTGCAACTAAGCAAATGAACAGAAACAAAGCCCACAAGTGCTGAAAACCTTCTTTCTCTGTTAGAGTATGGTGGTTTGTACAAAGTTAAGATTAAAGCTTGCTGTTAATTAATATACAAATAAACTGATCCCGTCCTATCTCGTTTCCACCAAAGTTTTCTCAGTCCTCCAGAAGTGTTCACGGCCGTGGGAAGAAAAGGCACAACAGACACAAAATCTGAGTATACCTTCACTTCAAATCTTTATTGTCTTACACTGGGTATATATAAGGATAAAAATGAGGGTGGTACAGCCCTTTCAACCAGTAGGATACAGATTACATATGGGTTGAGTATGAGCCAAAACAACAAGTTATATAAGTTATACATATGTTCAGGAACTCCTGGCCATATAAGGAATAATGCTGGCAGGGGGACTCTTCAACTTTCAGTAAAGGACAAACCTAAACCTGGTAACCTGGGCCCACAAAGGTCCCCCACCATTCTTCAACGATTGAACCCTATGCATCAACTGCGCATGCGGGTATACATTGAGGTAAAGAGATATAGGAATAGAAAAGAGAGAGAGAGCACACAGATGGGAGGAGGGAGAAAACCAAGGGGCAAGAAAGGGAGGGTAGGAGTAAGGCAGCAGATGAGATCTCATATAATAGAAAACATCTGGAAGGGAGTGTATTTTTTCTAACAGTTGCCTGCTTTTGTTTATGAAATAAACAACAAAGGTACACTCTCTTCCATACTTCATTACTTAATCATCTCCTTCATAATAGTATTATAAATGTAAAGAGTATATTTGTTCTTCATGTATTTCAACCTATGTGTCCCTTAACAGGTCTACTCACAAAGGCATAATGTGAGAGTATTCATAGCACGTTTAATCAAAATTCTGATAAATGGGATAATACAACATACAATAAATGCAAGGATTAACAAGATCACCCCTATAGGTATTAAGGCACTTACAAACATTCTTTGCCATCCTGTAAGCCAACCCAAAAAATCACTTTGATAATTCGCTGTTTCCCTTGCCTGCAACTCTTGAGCAATTCTAGTCATATTCATTA
Organism: Cyprinus carpio; assembly: GCF_018340385.1. NCBI lineage: Eukaryota > Metazoa > Chordata > Actinopteri > Cypriniformes > Cyprinidae > Cyprinus > Cyprinus carpio. Next base: position 2,379,932 of record NC_056619.1, read on the forward strand.
AACCCTCGTCTATCAAATGTCCATCTGCATCATTTTCTGGAATATACGTACAACAAGCAGTTCCTACTATTACACAGACTCCTCCTTTCGACGTGGTAATTTGATCCAGCACCAATCGATTTTGTAGAGCGGTCAATCGGAGCCCTCTTAGTTCTTCCTTAACAGCTTCAAGAGTATCTTTAGTAGTATTTATAAACATAAGTAACTCGTATCTCAAATACTCCGATTCGATCTGTAACGATGGAACTCCAAAGGCAGGAAACATTGATTGAAAAAACTTTTCAGTGGCAGTCCATAGTCGATGTTCTTTTGGCACTGGGTTATCTCTGACTATTGCGAGGATTTTATTACGATCAGCCAAAGAACGCTTAACTCGTGGTTCCTCTGTATTTTGAGAGCGGGGTGGAGTCGCACAATTAAAGAATGTTCTTCTAAGCTTATTAACGCACATCTCCCACTCCAGTCCACTGGGAGAGAAGTATATACTTAATGTCCGCAAAGCCAATACCAGTCTCTTAAAACTCTGGTTCCTCGTCGATTTGGAGCATACATATGACACCTTGGATCTCCCCTAAAAGAACAGAAAAAGTCACATTTTCTTCTTATGGTGTTATTGCTCCATCCATAGCTAACCACTGTAGTTAGCGGCAATGGAGTTTGGTTTGAACATTGTTCCAGATCTACCTCTCCACAATTCAAAAGACAGTAATTGCAGCAAGTAACACTTCTCATTTGGCAATGTTGATAAATTTGATTACATTTAGTCACTGGAATTTCACCTAATTTCTGTTCTCCTTCTGGTCTTTCTACACAAAACAATGAATCTGGAATAGAATTTACAACTGTAACTCTTGCAAATACCTGAGGTATAAACCACACAGTTATATTCGGTCTACACTGCCATCGCCCAACCGTCTTTAAGGTGGGGACCAATCCCCCTATATTAATAAATGAAAGACATTCCCACTTTATTGGTGATGGGGCTTCAATGATTACACGTGGCCCTGTAGTACTATGTGGCATTTTTGTACATACATAACAAGGTCCCTTTTTCCCTTCAGCTCTGGCAGTATAGTTGGCAAACCGCCACCACATATTAGTGGCATATCCATGGGGCGCATCTTTGTGTCCAAGCCAAGTTTCATTACCTGTATCAATTAAAGTATACGTACAGGTAAACAGGCTTATCATTATGGCCAACCGTATCTCTCGCTTTATACACATGGCCATATCACTCTCAATAATGATGACTGTATTCTTCTATTCTTCGTCCCTCCACGCATCGTCGACTCTCCTCCACTTCCTCGATCTCAACACGATCACAGTTGTTCCCCTCCTATAGCCGGAGCCGCCTTTAGCCTACTGGCATGAATCCACTGTGGCTGGAAATCAGTCAGCACCCCGGTCCTTGTCACAGCTATGACAGTTGCTGGTCCAAGGTACTTTGGCTCCCCTAGCTTTGGAGGCTTCAAACACTTTATTAGAACCTGCTGGCCTGGAGCAAAAGAGTGAGTTGGGTTGTCTGCTGGAAGAGGGAGAGAGAGAGAGACACATCACCATTTATGCTATTTAATGTTTTAATCAACCAATCCACATAATCTGCGATGATCACCTCCGTGTCACCTGTGGAAAGATTACCTGTACGACCTCTGACCCAAGGGGTCGGGAAAGATCTACCCATGATTATTTCAAATGGAGACATTTTTGTTTTCGCTGAGGGGGACATTCTCATTTCTGCTAAAACAGCAGGTAACACATCGACCCATTTTTGTCCTGTTTCAAGACAGGCCTTAGTGATTTGATTTTTTATCGTCTGATTAGTCCTCTCTACGACGGCGGCTGATTGGGGATGGTAGGGTATGTGGAAATGCCAATTAATATCTAGCTCTTTGGCTAGCAGCTGTGTCACTTTTGAAGCGAACGGTGTTCCATTATCGATTTCTATAACCGTCGGTATACCAAAACGTGGTATAATTTCCTTAGCAAGGATTTTCACTACTGTCTGTGCATTCTCTTTTCCACACGGAAATGCCTCTGGCCACTTAGAGAAACGATCAATTATTACTAACAAATACTTATGATTTCCACAAGGAGGCATATGTGTAAAGTCAATTTGCAAATGTTGAAAAGGCAATTCTGGATGTGGAAGAGAATCATGTTTGACAGCTTTATGTTTGTTTGTTTTCGCACACACCAAACAGGAATCCAATAACAACAGCACATTTTTTCTGATGTTCGCAATGCAATAGGACTGATTCAGATTTTGAGTTACCTTTTCCTTCGACACATGTGAAACCCCATGGTAATGTCGACACAGCATAACTACTGTGGATGCCGGCAGAGCAATCCTGCCCTGCTTATCTCTCAAAATACCTGTTTGATCTGGTTTTACTTCATTTGCTACCCAGTGATTCAAATCAGCTGGTGTTGGATTTGCCTGTAATACCTTAATGTCCAAATCATTAGTTAATACAAAAGACATCATAGGCACTTCCGTGCCTGCTTTGTCTACATATGGACTTAGTATCACATCTTTTGCTGCCCATTTTGCCACTTCATCTGCCAATCTGTTTCCTTCAGCCTCCTCAGACTCTTCTGCAACATGCCCAGCTACCTTTATCACAGACAATTTAGATGGTAACTGTGCTCCATGAATCAATTCAGCCACAACACTGTGGTGTGAAATTGGCTTTCCTTCTGATGTCTTAAAATCTCTTTTCTTTCCCATAATTTAGCAAAGTCATGCACAATGCCATGTGCGTACTTTGAGTCAGTATATATATTGATACACTGACCTTTTGCCAATTGACAAGCTCTTGTTAATGCAATTAATTCTGCCACCTGTGCTGATTTGTATGGCAGAGAGTAGGCCTCAATAATACGATCGGGTAATTCAACAATGGAATAGCCACATAAGTATTCATTGTCATTTGGCTTAAAAAACATGATCCATCTACATACCAATGATTCCCCTCCTCTAGGACAGATGTAGAAACATCTGGCCTACAGGCTGTGGAAATTTGGATCCTGGCCAGGCAGTCATGATCATCATCCTCGAAGTCACCCTGTGTTAACAACTTATGTAAACATAAGGTAGGACCATGAACAACAGAAGTTGGTTTCAAAGTTAAATTTGCATTAGCCAATAAAATTGCTTCATAACCTGAACGACGTTGTGCAGTCATATGTTGAGTAGAAATATTTTGCATAATCACCCCTACCTGATGATTAGTGTGCACCACCAAAGGATGTGAAAGAACAATGCACTCTGCATCTTGCACCATGATCGCTGCAGCAGCCACTGCACGCAGACAGGCCGGAAGCCCCTTTGCCACTGAATCCAATGTTTTGGACAAATATGCCACTGGGCGAAAATTTGCCCCATGTTCTTGGGCCAGAATTGCGGCGGCTGTACCCCCATCCTCGTGCACGTAAAGATGAAACTCTTGAGAGTACACAGGCAGTCCAAGTGCTGGTGGTCTGATCAGGGATGTTTTCAAATATGTGAATGCTTGATCCATCTCAGCTGTCCATGTAATTTCATCAGAGTCCTGCAAAGTGGCTGCTCTCAGGATTTTATCATACATGGAACAGTTCGGCACCCATGATCTGCAATAGTTCACCAAGCCCAGGAAGCTTTGCATTTGCTTCTTTGCTGAGGGATGCTTGTATGTGGCAATGGCTTTTATGCGATCTGCAGACAGTCTCACTGTGCCGAGCGACAGTTCATGTCCGAGGTACTCGACCTTCCTCTTGACCCATTGTATTTTGTCTTTGGATGCTTTAAAACCAGCCTCTGCCAGAATGTTGCAAACAATAGTGGAGGCAGCAGTACACAAGTCCTCAGAGGCACCGGTAACCAAAATATCATCTGCATATTGTAGCAGGCAGGTATCAGGAGGGAGCTTTGCATCCATTAGGGTCGCATGCACGAGGCAGAGAAAAAAAAAGGTGAAAAATCACTGAACCCCTGGGGTAACCTTGTCCAGGTGAGTTGGGCGTGGTCAAAGGTGAAAGCGAACAGCAACTGCGTTACAGGATCTACAGGAACAGAAAAAAATGCAGAGCAGATATCAATGACCGTGAAATAGGCATGTGAAGCAGGAATAGAATTAAGTATGGTGTGCACATCAGGTACAATAGGAGCTAATGGTTTAATCAATTCATTAATTTTCCTCAAATCTTGTGTTAAGCGCCAAGAGCCATTAGCCTTTTTTATTGGATTAATTGGAGTATTATAGGGTGAGTGAGTATGGATCAGAATGCCTTGAGCTAATAACTGTTTAATAACAGGCCGAATTCCATCCTCTTTTTCTTTTGAGAGAGGATATTGTTTGCAATAGACTGGTGTGTCCTTGAGCAGATTAGCCACATAAGGGTGGACATCTATGAAGCCTGCATCATCCTTATGCTCCACCCATAATCAAGGGTCTACATCAGTCAGTTCCGGTAGTGCTGCACTAGCAGTCTCACTCTCATACGAAGCACATCCTGTATCAACAGAGAGAGAATACACGGCAGGAAACATGAGTTGCAGAGAATTATTTTTTAAAAACAATGCTGGCACCAATTTTATGCAGCAAATCTCTTCCCAAAAGGCAAAATGGAGCATCAGGTATAACAGCAAAAGCATGCATTTTGAACAAAGAAGAATCATCATTAGATGTCACCGGCAAAGTTGGTGTGATTTCACATCGTACAGGGACACCACTAATTCCCACAGAGTTGATGGTTTTCCCTGTAATAGAGCCCTCATAAAATCGACTGCTTAAGGATGACAGGGACGTTCCTGTATCGATTAAAAAAACATATGGTTTATGATCAACTCTTAGTTCAACAAAAGGCAAAACAGTCGAATCATTTGGATATGTAACAGAAATCATGTTATAAGCATAAGACGAGGGCTCTAAACTCTGTGGGCACCCCTAACGGGGAGTCCAAGTTGTTGGGTAGTTTGGTTTCTGTTTCTGCTGCTGCTGCTGCTGCGGCGGAGGAGCTGTTACTTGTGGCTTGAAGCCAACTACCCCTCCTTTTTTCTTCTTTCTGTCAAACTCCTTTTTACAGCACACTCTGGCAAAATGCCCAATCTTTCCGCAGTAAAAGCAAACTTTAGACCCCCCTGCTGCTTGTGGGTGCGCTTTTACAACATTAGTAAGTTGCATCATTGCAGGAGTCTTTCCCCGTGGGGCATCAAATGCCCCTGCGGCAGAGAGCTCACGCAATCTACGAGACAAAGCATCCACCGAAATGTCATTAATGTTTGGGGTGGTCAGACGTACCAGCTGTGCAGTTTCTTTATGCATGTTATTCAGAAACGTGTTAACAAACAATGAAGATTGCTGATCCAATGGAATAGCAGATTCTTCAGTCCAAGCATGTTTAAATCTATTGAAAAATGCAACTGGATTCTTACCACCCTTCTGTTTAGTATTTGCAGCATGTGACAAATCTTATTTAGTCGAAGACAATTTTACCAGAAAAGCAGTTAATTGTTTAAAAAATTCTTTGAGCTGCTCTGCATCAGCATCTGATTCTACTATTTTTAGCGTTCTAGCAGATGTTGGTCGAGACAGATCCAGTGGTTTATTACCATTCAATGACCCACCGCGAAATGGCGGTGCATCATTGTCTGGACTCAAAAAAAACCAATCTCATCAATTCAACTCTTCCTCTGTAATCTCTGGTGGTAAAGTCTTAGTCAGGATGAAGCGATAATCACGCCCAGTCAACTGGCTGTACGCGGTTAAACGCTTCAGCATTGACACATACTGGTGTGGACAACCACTTGGATCAGGCAATTCCTTAGAAATTGCCATTGCCTCAGACATAGACAGAGGAGTAATTTTGTAACCATCTGGAAGCTGCACAAAAGGAAAAACATCTGTTGAACTTGGCAACTGCGGATACAGTTGGTTAGGAGTTGCTTTTGCTGACTCAGAGGGTTTCGCAGCGATTTCATATCGAGGGGGAGGCACACTAGGATTGTCAAGAGGTTTTTGGAAAAAGGTTTTCACCTCATTCATTTTGCCCTTTTCCAGTCCTTTATCCCAATAAGGCTTCATTTTTTCCCAAACATCATAAGATTGTTTCATATAATCATAGTCCCAAGTTGGGTCTCCCCAGCCCGATTTTATCATCGCTTTAGCTGCTCTCATATCTTTGATCTTTAAATGACCCCTCACGAGGAAACGGATCCAACTGAACTTTTCCCTCTGACCACCCAGCTAAGTTACTAAGATATGGTTCAGTATTAAATCCCTTATTGTTTCTGTACATCCACTCCCTTGGCAATTCGCCAGGAAGCGGTCTCGAGATCGTCTCCCCCATCTGAGATCAAAGATGTCTCCTCTCTTTTAATGCACTTTTCATAATACTGAGAATGCCCAAACAAGACACAAACCAAAGTCCGCGGTTTTATATTAACTTTTTGATATTTTGGCCAAAAGAAAGCTTCCAATTCAGCATTATTCATAAAGACACTTAAAAGGTCTGAGAACACTCCGGCAAATAAATGGATAATCTTTCACAAAGCATCTATTTCGAATTTTAGAAATAAGTAATGAAAGTTTTCAACAAAACATCCACTCTTCTTCTCACATACGAAAATGTGAGGATAACAGATTGAATGCCAAATATGGCTCAATCAAAATATCGAAACGAGAGTATCATCAATTTCTCTTTTAGACAGGGAGGAAATTATTAAATTATTTCTTACCTGTCTGTTGAGAAATCCCGGACGAGCCCCCAAATTGTTAATTAATATACAAATAAAACTGATCCCGTCCTATCTCGTTTTCACCAAAGTTTTCTCAGTCCTCCAGAAGTGTTCACGGCCCATGGGAAGAAAAGGCACAACAGACACAAAATCTGAGTATACCTTCACTTCAAATCTTTATTGTCTTACACAGGGTATATATAAGGATAAAATGAGGGTGGTACAGCCCTTTCAACCAATAGGATACAGATTACATATGGGTTGAGTATGAGCCAAAACAACAAGTTATATAAGTTATACATATGTTCAGGAACTCCTGGCATAGAAAAGAGAGAGAGAGCACACAGATGGGAGGAGGGAGAAAACCAAGGGGCAAGAAAGGGAGGGTAGGAGCAAGGCAGCAGATGAGATCTCATATAATAGAAAACATCTGGAAGGGAGTGTATTTTTTCTAACACTTGCCCACATTAAAGGTGTTTCTAACATCTTAAATGAAATGTTTTTGCAATGCAAGAAAACAGATTTCAGTGAGTTACTAGTTTTATGATCATGAATTTATGTTTGAGATTCTAAGCATAAAACGCTCAGTTAAGCGCTTCTGTGAATAGAAACAGTCTGTTAGTGCAACTAAGCAAATGAACAGAAACAAAGCCCACAAGTGCTGAAAACCTTCTTTCTCTGTTATAGTATGATGATTTGTGCAAAGTTAAGACTAAAGCTTGCCCACATTAAAGGTGTTTCTAACATCTTAAATGAAATGTTTTTGCAATGCAGAAAACAGATTTCAGTGAGTTACTAGTTTTATGATCATGAATTTATGTTTGCGCTTCTAAGCATAAAACGCTCAGTTTAGCGCTGCTGAGAACAGAAACACTCTGGTAGTGCAACTAAGCAAATTAACAGAAAAAAAGCCCAAAAGTGCTGAAAACCTTCTTTCTCTGTTATAGTATGATGGTTTGTACAATGTTAAGACTAAAGCTTGCCCACATTAAAGGTGTTCCTAACATCTTAAATGAAATGATTTTGCAATGCAGAAAACAGATTTCAGTGACTTACTAGTTTTATGATCATGAACTTATGTTTGAACTTCTAAGCATAAAACGCTCAGTTTAGCGCTTCTGTGAACAGAAACACTCTGTTAGTGCAACTAAGCACATGAACAGAAACAAAGCCCACAAGTGCTGAAAACCTTCTTTTTCTGTTAGAGTATGATGGATTGTACAAAGTTAAGACTAAAGCGTGCCCACATTAAAGGTGTTTCTAATATCTTAAATTAAATGTTTTTGCAATGCAGAAAACAGATTTCAGTGAGTTACTAGTTTTATGATCATGAACTTTTGTTTGAGCTTCTAAGCATAAAATGCTCAGTTTAGCGCTTCTGTGAACAGAAACACTCTGTTAGTGCAACTAAGCAAATGAAAAGAAAGAAAGCCCACAAGTGCTGAAAACCTTCTTTCTCTGTTAGAGTATGATGTTTTATGCAAAGTTAAGACTAAAGCTTGCCCACATTAAACGTGTTTCTAACATCTTAAATGAAATGTTTTTGCAATGCAGAAAAAAGATTTCAGTGAGTTACTAGTTTTATGATCATGAACTTATGTTTGAGCTTTAAAGTATAATACGCTTAGTTTAGCGCTACTGTGAACAGTAACACTCTGTTAGTGCAACTACACTGAAAAAAATTATTTTAGTTCACTCAAAAAAATGATTTTAGTTGTTTGCTCAGTTTAACAACATTAACCTTTAGTTTTTTATTCAGTTGTCATTTGCACTCAATTTTATTATGTTAAATGAAATTACATTTGTAAAATGTTAACTTAAACCATTGAAGTTAAGTCGGGCCTACATGTCTCATTTATGTTGCATTGACTAAAGTTGGGCAGTGGATTTCTAGTTCCCAACATGCTTTGCTTAGGGATAGACAAGGAGAATAAATGTTGAAATTAAGTGCTGTTTAATGTGTTTTTGCTAAAGGGAAAGACATTAAAGTCTGTTGTTTAGTTATTTTTGACATTTAAAAGAGTTTATGTTAATGATTATTTTTGAGGTTACCATTATCGTGAAGTAAAGACTTTGTGGTTAGGCTATAGGCCACATGAATTGTAACTATGCTAATGTCATGAGAGCATTTTTACATGATTATTACTTGCATATATTAAAAGCGTTGTGCTGGCTGTTACACTCACATAATAGAGTTGTGACGTTCGCGAACGAACCGATTCTTTTGAACGGCTCACAAACATGAACGATGGGAGCCGTTCTTTCTGTTGTTCTTTTTTCCTATGCGTGTTTCACACAGATGCACACAAATGAACTCCTCCATGAGACAGAACAGTTATAGGGGGAGGGGCGCACCCAGCGCAGGCCCAACCCTTTATAGCGTGATGATATTAGTTATTAGTTGTGCACACATCCTTCACGTGAGTACTCCAGTGGAAAAAAAAACCACTTTGTTGTTGTTCATTGACTTGAAGGGGCTGATGTCCTATTTGCAAAGTTTACAGTAGTAATAGTATGTAGTATGTAGACATTTCCATTTTATTTATTCTAATTTTATCTACTTTAAATATTTTTGTTTTCTATCAAAATGTTCTTGTGTGATAACAATGTTCTTGTGTGGAAGTGTTTGTAGTAAAAGCTGTTTTGCACAGAAATTCACTGCAGCCGGCTTTGTTTTTGATGTTTATTTGTGAGTAGGTATTGTATGAATAACATAAGTCAACGTAGCTTTACACACACACACACACACACACACACACACACACACACACACACACACACACACACTTTGTACTAAAGGTAAATCCAAAATAGTGATGTCACTGTCTAAGCAGAGGGAATTGTGCAACCCTATGGAATATAGTCCCTACATGACAAATGAGGTAATAATCAATATTTCAGAATAATTCAAACTCAGATATTGGTGTGTGATATCTGAGTTTTAATTATTTGACTACAAATCTCACCTCATCATTCCTTCCAGTGATTATTTCCAGGATAAACTGAGATGCCCCCAAGCTGGCTTCTTAAAACTGACTAAATATTTAAAAAGAAAGGAGCGGATTGCGAAGATCTGGATCCCCTCAAAGAGCCATAAATCCCATCACTATCACATAAGAATAAATATGAGAATTTAAAAAAAAAAATTAGCTTGAGGACCAGCATGGTGTGCATAGTCTATATTGTCAGCATTTCTACTAGAGGTGGGCAGATCGATACTAATATCGATAATATCGATACCAACGTTTGTATCGGTATTGATCGATACCAACGTGAAAATATCGATACTTAAGTTTCAGTTTCTCTCGGTTTGCGCCCTGGCCGTGTTTGTCAAAATGCTGCTGCTGTCACAGAGCAGAGCAAGCTCTCAAGAGTGCTGCTCGTGCTCGACACTGCTCTCCTCCCCCTCTCCTGTGTTGTACCGTCACGTGACTCACCACTAGCGCTACCACCAGCAGTCAGGCGCGCGCGCCGCTCAGCCGCGCATTTCTAACAGCAGTCAGTCAGAGGTGGAGAATGGCAGCAGAGAGAAAGAGGAGCATTTTTTGTTAACATGCTACTTGAAAAGAGAATTTGTTTTTACATTTTTTATATTTGTGAAGTAATCATTTTGTAACTTTGTTTATTTAAATAAAACAGAAGTAACCAAAAGTTGTTTCTGAACAAAAGCTTTTGTAGTACTGATTAATAACCCAAAAAAAAAGTCATGAAAATTCATTTAGATTTAGGTTGAAGACGCATCCACCTTAATTATTAAAAAGTATCGGTATTGGTATCGGCGATACTGGCCTTGTATTTACTTGGTATCAGATCGATACCAAATCTAGCAGTATCGCACACCTCTAATTTCTACTCTTCACAATCAAATGATCATAGAACATTTACATGTGTGTATGACACCTATTGACAACCTAAGCTCAAGCTCTACTCTTCTCCACAATGGTAACCAAAAAAAAAAAAAAAAAAAAAAAAAAAATGTTTATTTTGTCTGATTTCTTTTAAATGTTCAAAATAACTAAACATTAAAAACTTAAACTCTAACAGGCCTTTCTATTTTCATAAAAATGCATAAAACTCACGCAACTCTGCACGAAGGCACCAGTCTGAACAGCAACAACACTGCTTGGATCAACAAGAGTGAATTATGTTCAGGGAACATTCACAGAATATGTCCAGTGTCCATGTTTGGTATCCTTTTAAAGGTCTGTGTGCGTTTGGTAGAATGGTCTCAATTTTACAGTAGTCACTAGTATTATGAGAAATATTGAAAACTTTTGTAGAATTGTTTTCTGCTGAGGATGGGGTGTGTCCCCATTTAAGGGTCTGTGTCTATCTATCTATCTATCTCCAAGCCAGGTGTGACCCTGGGGCCACGAGAACCTAACACACCAAAGGGTCTTTATGTTTTTACAACTGATTTGTAGATTTCTTTGTTGTCTGGTCTGAGTATATAAAGGGAAGTGACAAAAACATTACTTGGGGAATCTGTAGTCAGAAAAACCCCCATGCAGTGTGTGAGAGTCTCTGGAGTTTTGCACCAGAACTCTTGCTGCTGTGTGTCTCTCTGCTCTCAGGTATGATTCAAAAATGTAATTGTGTTAAACACATTGTGCCCATAGAACACACTGTATAGTTGTTTGTGCTACTACATGTGCACATAGGCTAGTTCCTTAAAAACACATGATTACTTTGCTGTAAGTATTCTTTGAGATACTTAAGGATTCTTTGGCTACGTTCACACTGCAGGGCTTAATGCTCAATTCCGATTTTTTGAAAAAATTCGATTTATTTGCAAGGCCGTTCACATTTCCAATTAAATGCGACCTTTTGTGATCTCCTGTGTGAACGTGAAATGACCCAGAAGTGACCCGCATGCGCAGAAGAGTACTCAACTGTCAACGACGTCACTCGTTGTTTGCGGAAGTAGCTAACGTTAAACATGGATGTCAACAACAGTGTAGTCAACAGCGGAGCTCTTTTTGCAATATTAAAGTTATTTTCCCAACGGAGCCAGCACAATTACAATCTTCTCGTTTTAAGAAGAAAATTAAAAAGAAGGAGGAGAACAAGGTTTTTGGCTATGGCGTTTTGCGGAGCAGTGTTAGGAACGTCGGTAACGCCAAATATTAATTAAATCTGTGACCTCGCTTCCCTTCCATTGACTGGTCTCAGCAGCGTCGTCCGCCATGGTTGTTGTTTATCTTCGCGTTCCCGCCTACTTCAACGCAGAATTATGACGTTTGTAGCGTATCAATGACGTACGGGTCGGATACATGTGGCCTGGCCGTTCAGACGGAGGTCGCATTTCAAAAGATCGGATACGTATCGGATTCAGGACCACATACCCAAGTGGCCTGGGTCACATTTGAAAAGATCGGATCTGTGTCGTTCAGACTGTCATGAAAAGATCAGATACAGGTCGCATAGGGGCAAAAAAATCGGAATTGGGTCGTTTCAGCCTGCAGTGTGAACGTAGCCTTTGAGATACTTTGAGATTGTTGATGCTATGCATTTTAGACTGTGTGTCTTTTGAATAAATAAAAATAACAATTACGTGACTATGTAAATCACAATATGTGTGACTATGTTAAATTTGTTTGTCTCCTGCGTGGAACACTTGGCTTTTTTCCATATAGTTACAGTGAACCATGTGCAGAAGCATAGAATTGCCATGCGGCTACAATGTGATTGACAATTGCATTATCCTTTCTAAATTGGATCCTAATTATTTTATTAAGTAATTGGCATGATAGAATTTCACCTGACTGATAAAAAATTTTCATATTTGATTTATTCTGATCTATTCTGAAATCATTTTTCAAGTAGACTAATGTGTAGTGTTATTTCCGCAAATCTGCATTCAGGACAGATCATACTTCAGCACCAATGGATGAACCATGGGGAACACCATTAGGTGCTTCAGATTTCTGACTGTTGCTGACTTAACACGGTGTAGCTCTCGTGGTTATACACTTTTTGTAATGCAGGATGTAATGCAGGGTGTAGCTCACTTAAAGGTATTATAACCACTCTGCATTCTCTGAGTAAGTTCAGAACTGATGAGTTTGTGTCCATGGGTTCACTATCGGCCGAAGTGCAATTCCTGTGCGATACCTGATCCCTATTTAACAAACAATTGAAAGTATGGGATTACTTTTCATGCTTTACATGTTATCCCTGGGAGATATCATCAGGAAACACGGTGTTAGCTTTCACTGTTATGCTGATGACACTCAGCTCTATAAAACTTTCCGGCCCGGCGAAACATACCAATTTGAAAAACTAGCAGAATGCATAGTTGATATAAAAAACTGGATGACGAGTAATTTCTTACTGCTAAATTCTGAAAAAAAAAAAAAAAAAAAAAAAAACCTGAGGTGTTAATTATCGAACTGTAGGGTCAAAAATTATCAAAGACTTCTGTTTTCCTGTCCCAAACTATCTTGAGTAACAAAAGGGCCATTTGGCATTCCTGAAGGCACAGAATTGCTGATATCGATCAAGGCCTGTAGGCCAACATGTTTATACATCGGGGGTCTGCTAATTGTCACACCTTTTGGGTGAAGCTGTAGTCTGCTGATTGGTCAGTTTGAATGTCTCACATTTGGGTTTCAGTCACATGGTCAAGGAAGGGATAAAAGAAGACTGTAAATGTTGCTCTGGCTCTTTCTCTTTGCTGACTCTTTCCTTTGCTGGAGCTCTCTTCTCAGGGCTCTGCCCTCTGCCCTCTCTCCCTCTTTTTTCTCCCTCTCTCCATCTTCCCCTCTCTCTTTCTTTCTCAGGTAATATTTTACATACATGTTAGGTACATTTAACTATATGTTTTACTACCCTTCATCTATTTTGTAACCAATTCAAGTGTAACATAACAAAATATTGTTATTAAACCATTTCAATTATTAATTATGTGCTAACTAATCTTGATTCAATATTAACTTTGAAGTGCTACCTATTGCAATACAATATAGTCACTTAATAGCAACGCTCTCCCACATATTTAGCTATTGTAACTGCGCTTATTTCCGTCGTTGGTATAAGTGGCAGTGGGTGGTAACAGATTAGAAATGTTCAGTTTTATACCATCGTGCTGATAACGTTTCTTTAGTCCTTCGGCAATCCTACAGCCTGAACCACTGTAGGGAAACGCACCCTTACAGATGGTGCCGAAACCCGGGATCCCTTGCAGTGAGTTTTCTGAGATTTACTTTTGGTTGGTCATCAGAATGAGGATTTTTTTCATAGTTGATCTTATGAATGGATTAAAGCCAGCCTTCTGACTGCGGACTGGGTAAGTATGTTTTTTATTGTCCATTTGTATGATATAGAAATTAGAAGTTATAAGAAGCTTCAATAGTCCCATTACTGTACAATCCGACAACATTCAGATTATCTCCTCAGGGATGGAAGGGAAAATCTCTAAAGCAAGTGATGCATTGTTTGCTTTATGGAGCAAAAAACTTGAGCCTACCTTGTGCAAACTCAAGAAAGAATATATTGATACTAGATGTTCAGATGATGAAATGTTCAGATGGTGGGACATACTTGGTAAACATCAAAAGAAATCAAAACATGGTGAAACAATTGAGGCTTTAAACTTCATAAGCTGTACTCGGCTACGTGATTTGATGAAACATCTATCTTCAAGTATAGATGCTAATTGTAAAGAACTGCATTCTAAAAATGCAGAAATACAAAAGTCAGAGGCAATGATTCGGAATCTTCAATCACAGCTAGATAAATTACTAGCTGAACAGTTAGCTCTGAGTGAAAAATGTAAAAATCACAAGGGCACCATTGCAGATCTTAAGGCTAAGCTAAATGAACAAGAGTTCATGTCTCCCAAAACACTTAACAGCGATGGGGCTAAAAAGCATGTTCACTTCTTGGAAGAGGTGACTTCCTGTGATAATTCTAGAACTTTTAGTTCAGAGGAAGCATGTGCCACTGCTCAAAAAAGTGTGCCGATTTCAGTTCTTAAGGTGATGCAGCACCGTAATAGCGCAGAGTCGTGGACCAGAACGCATGGTGTAAAGGAAGCATTAGAGAGTCATGAAAATCCTCAAACTTCAGGAGAACACAGCAAACAACCCTGTGGCAAAGATAGCAGGTTTTGTAATTCCTGTAACAAAATAGGCCATACAGAGGAAAAATGCTGGTCACTGGGTAGGGGTAGACCTCCACCTTATTTTCAGAAAGATAGGAAACCACTTTCTAAAGGCAGAAATCAATGCTCATTTGCAGGTAAAACTCTTAGTGAGTTGACTGCATTTTTCATGCAAGGCCTCCAGCTACTGACTTCACTTGCTAGTGGGTTAGCAGCTTAATAGCAGATAGTTTAATATGTAAACATCCAAATGACAATTATCCTGTTTGTATTTTCAAATTTGTAATTGCGCTAAACACATTGTGTGCATAAAGCACATTATAGTTGTTTGTATAACTACATGTGTACAAAGACTAGTTGAGTTTTTTTCTTTTAAAATACATGACTGCTTCACTGTAAGTGTGTGAAACACGTAGGTTTAAGGTTGTAGATGCTATGCATTTAGACCATGTGTCTTGTTTGAAATTGGAATAACTGTAATACTGGAATTGTATAGCAATTTCAAGTTGAATGTGTGTCTATGCTGAGTTTGTTTGTCTTCTGAGTGGTACACTCTGCTATTTTCCATATAGCTGCAGTTAAGCCATGTACAGGAGCCTAGAATTGCCATAGGGCCACAGTGTGATTCACAATTGTCTTAACAATGAAAATGCCTTCCTCACAACAGGATCCAATACCTCTGAACTTTGCATTTCATCATGCCCCTTAACAAAAACCATTGGTATAGAAGCATTTTGAGCCAGATCACACCTCATACTCACATTCTCAGGCTGGCTCCCTGTTACTACAGGACTAAATTTGCATCACAATTGTAAAACTTCCTTGTCTTTGTTTGGAGCATGATTACACTTACACATAGCCACAGCTAAATACAGACACACAGATAACACCATTTGATCTTCACACACAGAATCAAATCTGTCTGATACTGCCTCAAAAATGTATGCAAAAAATGTTTTTAAGTCTATACATTCAGACTGTAATTATAATTGTAGATTTCATCCCATTACCATTTGTTTTGTTTTCTTTGGGTTTACCTAATCACTTAGTTTGTTCCTCAAGTTTGAGATGTAAATTAGTATTTCTCATTCTTCCCTAAGTACAAACATTTTCATTGATATGTCATGTAATTAATTTGATTTCTGTTTCTTTGTATGTTGCTCATTTCAGTTGCAACAATGATTGTTTTTGAACATTTCAATTTCTGTATTTGGTCACGCTGAATATTTGCTGATACTCTTACTGATGAAGGGGGGTGTTAACAATAATTGTTAATTTTATTATAATGCAATTATTTTTATGTTTCCAAAAACAGTTTAAAAGCTTTTCAGATCATCTTTTGTTCTCACCTTGACCATCTTTCTAAGTACATCAATTTAAGGGCCTTTTGCCAGAGACAAATTCAATCTGACCACATCAAATTTCTGACCAATGCTAAATGCCATGTTATTTTTGCTGTTTGTTGTGCCATATGTTCTTTTTAAATCACATGATCCCTGCTTCATAAGTTCACATCCCGTGTCCTGCTTCAGAAAGAGGAACACTGGGGTTCTACCCCACTTCAGTGCCTGCTCTTGTGGAGGTGTGAAGTATTCGATGGACGATTTGCATATCTATGAAGGGTGCAACACCATCTGAGGAAGATCTCAGGGCTGAAAGGAGAACAAAGACTGACCAGCTGCAACTGCAACACGTATGGACCAGAAGTCTGAAGATGACATCTGCACACAACAGAAATCATATTTCTATGGACTGTGTCACCTTTTGCCTCTTTAGGTGTGGCCAACGGTGCCAAGGGGGGAACTGTAGGGTCAAAAAAATTATCAAAGACTTCTGTTTTTCCTGTCCCAAACTATCTTGAGTAACAAAAGGGCCATTTGGCATTCCTGAAGACACAGAATTTGCTGATATCGATCAAGGCCTGTAGGCCAACATGTTTATACATCGGGGGTCTGCTAATTGTCACACCTTTTGGGTGAAGCTGTAGTCTGCTGATAGGTCAGTTTGAATGTCTCACATTTGGGTTTCAGTCACATGGTCAAGAAAGGGATAAAAGAAAAGTGTAACTGTTGCTCTGGCTCTTTCTCTTTGCTGACTCTTTTCTTTGCTGGAGCTCTCTTCTCAGGGCTCTGCCCTCTGCCCTCTCTCCCTCTTTTTTCTCCCTCTCTCCATCTTCCCCTCTCTCTTTCTTTCTCAGGTAATATTTTACATACATGTTAGGTACATTTAACTATATGTTTTACTACCCTTCATCTATTTTGTAACCAATTCAAGTGTAACATAACAAAATATTGTTATTAAACCATTTCAATTATTAATTATGTGCTAACTAATCTTGATTCAATATTAACTGTGAAGTGCTACCTATTGCAATACAATATAGTCACTTAATAGCAACGCTCTCCCACATATTTAGCTATTGTAACTGCGCTTATTTCCGTCGTTGGTATAAGTGGCAGTGGGTGGTAACAGACTAGAAATGTTCAGTTTTATACCATCGTGCTGATAACGTTTCTTTAGTCCTTCGGCAATCCTACAGCCTGAACCACTGTAGGGAAACCACCCTTACAGGACCTAAAACCTCTGCATGTAATAACCTAGAACACTGTCTAAGACTCGATGGCTGCTCTGTCAATTCTTTGTCATCAGTTAGGAACCCAGGTGTGCTATTTGATTGCAACCTTTCCTTTGAAAGCCACGTATCTAGCATTTGTAAAACTGCATTTTTCAAAAATATATCTCAAAAATATATCTAAATTATGACCTATGCTCTCAATGTCAAATGCAGAAACGTTAATTAATGCGTTCATGACCTCAAGTTTAGATTATTGTAATGCTTTATTGGGTGGTTGTTCTGCACGTTTAATAAACAAACTCCAGCTGGTCCAAAATGCAGCAGCTAGAGTTCTTACTATAACCAGGAAGTATGGCCACATTAGCCCAGTTCTGTCAACACTGCACTGGCTATTAAACATCGTATAGATTTTAAAATCTTGCTTATTACTTATAAAATTTATAAAGAGTGGTTTAGGACCTCAGTATCTGAATGAGTTCTTATTGCATTATAGGCCTCCACGTCCGCTGCATTCTCAGAAGTCTTTTTTTGTCAATTTGATAATACCTAGAAATTTCAAAATCAACTGCGGGAGGCAGATCCTTTTCCTATTTAGTGCCAAAACTCTGGAACAACCTACCTAACTTTGTTCAGGAGGAAGACACACTCTGTAAATTTTAATTTAGATTAAAGACCCATCTCTTTAACCTGGCTTACACATAACACACTAACACATTTCTAAAATTCAAATCTGTTAAAGGATTTTTAGGCTGCATTAATTAGGACAACCGGAACTGGGAACACTTTTTTAATAACACACAATGTAACTTGCTACATCGTTAGAAGAATGGTATCTACGCTAATATTACACTGTAAAAAAAATTGCCGTTAAATAACAGTAATTTACTGGCAGCAGGGGTGCCAGTAAAGTACTGTTAATTTACAGCTCTCAACCATTAATTTACCACTCTTGATTTTTTTTTTTACAGTATTTTACTGTAAATTCTACCATGGAAACTAACTCCACTCCCACTGCTTCAAACAGTTCGAGATTAAAAACTATCATTCCTACAATGTTAGTACTATGAATTTATTTCATTTGAGTCCAGTGAGAAGGAAGATTTCTTAATATAAAACTGCAAACACTTAATGTGTAGTAATAAAGTAACTAAATGCATGACTTTTACTCAAATCACTGTAGTTCATTGTCAGCTATAGCACACATGTATGTGCTGAAGTACTTAACACAGATATCATCACTGTATCAACAACTCCACATTTACTGTCTTTTATATAAAGCAGCAGAAAATCAGCATTTGTGGCTCATCATTGAGTGAAGCACAGGCTCTACTCTCCAGCACAATGGTGAACCACAAAACTACATTAAACTAACAGATCTCTCTTGTGCAATCACATATTAATACGATTGAGTTCAGTATTTAATCTCATCATCAGTGTATGACTTTGCTTAACTTTTTTTTCTGTGGATGTTCACAAATATTTTAGTCAAATTAACTTTTTTTTCATTTGGTAAATCTGACTTTTACATTTTACAGTATATTGTCGTTTTTTCCTTGACAACGGCAACAAACTGTAGAAAAACACTTTTTTGCTGGCAACCATTAATTTACGGCAACAAACTGTAGAAAAACAGTTATTTACTGGCAACACGGGAGCCAGTAAATAACTGTTTTTCTACAGTTTGTTTCCTGTAAATTAATTACAGTTTATTACTGTTAAATTATGTTTCATGCTGTTTTTTTCTTCATCTTAAATCTTTAACCCATTAAAACCCCACAACAAAATCCTCAGTTTTAAATGAACACTTATAATGTGTGCACACTACAGAGTGTGAAGTTAATGAGACAATTCTGTGATTAATTGATGATTGAGCATTAGTGATGAACACCTGCTTTTAACAAACAGAATCACTGAAAGAAAAAGGAATTCAAGAACTACAACTGACTTCAGCCACAGCCTTAGATGAAATCAACTGAAATAAAATAATTCATCAAATCTCTCAAGATCTGATTAAACAACTCCTAAAACAGCTTCACCAGATTCACATTACTAACCAGACTGACTTTATTTCTGTCAGATGTCTACAGAAGATCTTATTGAGAGTTAAAGAGGTTTAGGTGTTTTTTTCACTACCATGATGGAGATCAGTGTTTACTTTAGTTGGGCTCTTGAACCGTGACTTCTCAACACTAAGGGTATTTTTTTTTTTTTTTACATTTTAGGGGCATAATTTATTCATGCAGCAATGCATGCTGGGAGTCATGAGTTTTATCCTGTGCTAGCACCCAGCATGCATTGCATCATGAACCTTTTGATTGTCACCATTGCTGAGATTCATATGCTAATTGTTGATGTCTTTTTCTGACAATGAAACTCTAAATGCTTCAAGCCCAAGCTGTTCTCATATCCATATGTTCTAGTTGTCACATTATTGTTCAATCTTATTAAGTTAAAAAAAAAAAAATTAATTCAACATCAAATTATTCTAGCAACATTTTAAGTCAGTCTAGTTGATCATGGCTGACAGAAACAGTCATAATCACTTGACCATCCAAATAAACACAGCTATAACAGATGTATCATTAAGACACAAATACAACAATCAAACAGATTTAAAGTTCAAACTCAAGGGTTAACTAAAGCAAACACTGAAACGTCAACTGTACAACCTGAATCAAACTCATTTAGGTTCAAAACTCTGTGAAAGCTGTTTGTTGATTGACTAAGGCTTGTGGCTGAAGTCAGTTGTAGTGTTCTTGTGTTTGTCTTTTTCAGTGATTCTGCTCATCACTGTCTGAATTCACTCATTAGTATTCTCTCTGTCAGGGTGGACTGTAACCATTAGTAAACTCATGTAGGGAAAAGTGAATTGACGTGTAGGGTGTGATTTGAAACACAGCCTCTGAGTGTCGACTTTGAACGTTGTTAATTTACGATATATAGCAGCAGGCTACCTTCTCGAAAAAGATGAATATTACCCAGAATGCACTGTTTTAATGAAAAACAGTATGTTACCGTCAAAATTTGGCCGTTTTTTTACAGCGATTTTTAACAGTGTAGCCTGTTCCTTTCTTATTTCGAGGTCACCAGTCTGTATCCAGATCAGATGCTCACTGCAGTCACCCGGATCCAGTACGTATCCAGTCCAGATGGTGGATCAGCACCTAGAGATGACCTCGAAAGCCCTGAATGTCAGCGGAGACCAGGACAACTAGATGAGCCCCAAAGACAGGTCCCCAGTGAAGACCTTGTCTCCTAGACGGCCACCGGGACCACAGGAACCAGATGAGTCCTCTGCACAATGTGACTTTGCTGCAGCCTGGAATTGAACTGCTGATTTCGTCTGGCCAGGGGAGAACTGGCCCCCCGACTGAGCCTGGTTTCTCCCAAGGTTTTTTTTCCCATTCTGTCACCGATGGAGTTTTGGGTTCCTGGCCGCTGTCGCCTCTGGCTTGCTTAGTTGGGGACACTTAATATCCATAGGGCCCTATGATTTCTGCAATGTGGAAATTATGGACGGAATCGCGGAATCCAGTCATAAAAACGGAATCCACAGTTTAACGTGGAATGTCACGGAATTTGTAAAATTTTTAATGAATGAATCAAACGTAGGTCATTACACTTAAATCAAATCACAAAATGGACTAGTATCTGTAAATATTAAGCCGCAAAAGTCTATTTAAATATGAATCCTGCATGTTCTGCCTGTCTCTGTTAATGAATGGCGCAAATGCACGGTTTCATTTGCTAACGTTCCACACATACAAAAGCGCGCATGACGTGACATAAACACTTGAACAACATCTCCAGAACTGCTCTGAGAGTCACTTCATAGCATTTGGCCATTTGATAGCGTCATATCACATACACAGAACTGTAAAGGTATTCATGGGCAACCCGTCAAAAAGTCCATCCATTTGAAGACATTGTGCCTATTCCTATTTTTCAGAAGAATGTACATAGCCTACTACTACTACTACTACTAAAATGAAACAAACATTATTTTTTAAGGAATAATCACACAACATTTCTTCCAGGTTTTAATTTTAATAGTAAATCCCCTTTGTTTGCCAAAAAATAAAGTTTGCTTAATTTTAAATAATTAAAAGATAAGTGAAATTTACGTTTTATGCCTTCATTTGATAACCAGAAAAATTAAAATACACAGCACAGAATTTCTGAGGGGGGAAAAAATTAATAAGGCTATTTTAAGAAAAAAAAAAGAATAAATTAAGTTGTTTTATGCATTCAAATAATTAGACATGCTAAAACAAAGAATTTGGTAACAATAAAAAATATGGTGAGAAAAAATAAAACATTTCATAGGTCCCTAAACATGTAATTTTTGTTACACTTTTAATAAATTGATGTGAAAATGTACAAGTTTCGTGATTTTAATTTATTAGACATGCTTTTTTGAAATTAAAATGGAAAAAAACGGAATCCAGAAAAATTAAAACGGAAAAAACGGAATTTGGAAAAAATTTTTATGGAATTTAGGAAAAAAATAAAACAGATTTCATAGGGCTCTATATCCAGCGATATCGTCAACTTGATTGCACAGATCCTATTTAAACTGAACTGAGCTAGATGATGACATCACTGAATTCAATGATGAACTGCCTTTAACTGAAAATTGAGTGCTAACTATTGTCATTTTGCATTATTGACACACTATTTTTCCATTTAATACTGTAAAATGCATTGACACAATCTGTATTGTTAAAAGCACTATATAAATAAAGGTGACTTGACAACTTGATTTGACTGAAAACCTTCTTTTCTCTGTTAGAGAAAGTTGGTTTATGCAATGTTAAGACTAAAGCTTGCCCACATGAAAGATTTTTCTAACATATGAAAGAAAATGTTATTTGTAAAGCAGAAAGACTGATTTTAATGAGTTAAGAGTTTTATGCTCATTAAGTAATTTTAGAGCTTTTAAGCACAAGAAGCTTAGTTTAGTTTTTCTGTGAATAATAACACTATGCTGGTGCAGTTAAGCAAACGAAAAAAATTCAAGCCCTGATCTCCCTTTAATACTCATTAATACATTTCAGTTTGCATAACTTTTTTCAATGAACATTTTCCAATATTTGAGTGAAATTAACTTGTTTTGTTTGATAAATCTGACTTATGTTTTATAGTATATTACTGTTTTTTCCTTGAATTAACGGTAATCTACTGGCAGCGCTGGTTGCCTGGGTGTTTCTGTTTTTCTACAGTTTTTGCCATAAATCAATTACAGTTTATTGCTGTTAAATTACGTTTCATGCTGTTTTTTCATCTTACATCTTTGACACTTTAAACCCCACAGCAAAATCTTCAGTTTTAAATGAACACTTTTAATTTGTCCACACTACTGAACAGAGTGTTAAAGTAACACTGAAGCAGTGCTGAAATTGTGAAATTTCACAACATCGTATTTTCAACGTTGATCCAATTTGCAAAATCGAAACAATCCAATGCTAAAATGCTGGCTGGGTTGACGCAAACAATCCAGTTTGTAAGATTCTGTCCAGTGCCTCTACGTTTACTGAATAGTGTTACTATAGCAAAAGAACAAGCACTTCTGAGCAATCATGAATGACTGTTGAAACACAGTTGTGGTTTTGTCCTGCGCTGGTACCCAGCATGCATTGCAGCATGATGATTTTGATTGTCACCATTGTTGAGATTCATATGCTGATTCTTGATGTCTCTTTTTTGAGGGCGACTGCCATAGAAGTTTAAAATGTATTTAGCACAATCTGTTTTTAAATCCTTATTTTCTGGTTGATAGAACATTGACAAATATGATGTTGTAAAAACCATAAACATCTTTATCTAAACCTCTGTAACTCTCAATAAAATCTTCTGTAGACTTCTGACAGAAATAAATTAAGTTGCGTTATTAATGCATGAATCTGGTAAAGCTGTTTGTTGAGTTGTTTAAATCTTCAGCTGATTTCATCACAAGTCTGTGGCTGAAGTCAGTTGTAGTTCTTGTGTTTGTCTTTTTTCTCTTTTCTTCAGTGATTCTGCTGTTTAACAGCAGCTGTTCATCATTGGCTGAATACACTCATTAGTTCTCATTCTCTCTGTCAGATGGACTATATTAGTAAACTCAGCCTAGTGAATGAGGGTGTAGGGTGTGATTTGAAACAGTCTCAGAGTGTCGTCTTTAAATGCTGTTAATTCATGATATATAGCAGCAGGCTACTTTCTCGAAAATTACAAATATTACCCAGAATGCACTTGGAAAACGGCATGTTACTGTCAAACTTTTTTACAGCAATTTTTAACAGTGTGTGATCCTTAATCTACTGGTGGTATTGGTCTTGTTTGTCTATGTATGCATCGCTTTAGACATCTTTTGATTTAACTTTCTGCCATACTCCGTATCATTGGATACTAAAGCCAAAGAACTTTATAATCAGACTTTTGCTGGGCTTATGCCTGTTCATTTATCCTTCAATAAATAATGTTAAGCATTCCTCGGCCTCCTGAGTCTTTCTGGTAGAAGCACTAACACGCTATTGCTGTTCATAGAAGCTCTAACATAACCTTCCTGTGCACAGAAGCTTTAACATGACTTGTGCTTAAATTCTAACACATTAAGAACTTTTTTGTATTGCAAATTAGTTTTTATTTAACATGAAAGAATCATTCTTAGTAAGGACAAGTTTCATGGCATAAGTTGCAAAAACAAGAATATAGAATCTTTACAGCATATTTTTGCTTTCATTGTCTTTATTTGCTTAGAAGTATTAACACACACTCTTGCTTCTCATAGAAGCTCAAACATAATGCTTAACAGATCATTAGTTAATATAATGTTCAAATAGCTAGATTAGATGATAGATTACCTAGAAACATGAGATAATGTGATTGTTAATGCTTACAAATAAGCATTATGTAATGATCAACAGATAATTATTTCAAGTAAATAAAATGCTCCAATGATTTTGACAATTATACAATGATTGATATTATACAGTGATTAAACGCTTTTGTAAATGTACAACACTTCTGCTGCTATTGAAGCTTGATATGGGTACAGTTAGGCTCACGCTTCCTTGTATGAGTAGGTTTAAAGGTTGGGTAAGGGGTCAACAGTGTATAGGGGTCAATTTGATTACTATAGGGAAAGGGAACAGTTAAATCTGTTTATATTACATTGTTTTGATAAAGGAAGCAAAACTGATTTGTTTTCTGCTTTTGCTATATTAAAGGAATACCCTGTTTAATGATATACAGTATATTATACTAATATAAGTGAGGCAATAAAAACCATGCCTTGCACCCAAATTGCAATGTGTTGTATTTAAGAAGCATTTACATAAACTTGACTAACCACCCTTTACACAAACATTGTTACAGCAGTTAAAAGTGCAGTGTCCATCAATGTACTGAAGGTTAGTAAAGGTTTATAAACATACACAAACAAATAATAAATACAACCAAATATAGATTACTTAAAAAAAAAAAACATGAAAAAATGATTAATAAATTATTTGTTAAGATGTGAAAATAGGGTGAGTTTAAGACATTTGGGACAATTTTTGCCATCGACAAGACTTATATATAAACATTTACAAATGATGAATAGTTTCCACAACATTGAGTACTGCAAAAACAACAACAACAACAAATAATTAAATTATTTTAGATGTGCAAATAGTAGAAGCCTACACAGCAAACAGAGACCAAATACACTCACTGGCCACTTTATTAGGTACACCTTGCTAGTACCAGGTTGGACCCCCTTTTACCTTCAGAACTGCCTTAATTCTTTGTGGCATAGATTCAACTAGGTGTTGGAAACATTCCTCAGAGACATTCCAACTCACCTTGGTTGTAACGAGTGGTTATTTGAGTTACTGTTGCCTTTCTATCATCTATAACCAGCCTGCCCATTCTCCTCTGACATCAACAAAGCATTTTCGTCCACACAACTGCCGCTCACTGGAAATTTTCTCTTTTTCAGACCATTCTCTGTAAACCCTAGAGATGGTTGTGTGTGAAAATCCCAGTAGATCAGTAGTTTTTGAAATACTGACCAGCCCATCTGGCACCAACAACCATTCCACATTCAAAGTCACTTAAATCCACTTTCTTCCCCATTCTGATGCTCTGGTTTGAACTTCACCAAGTCATCTTCACCACATCTAGATGCCTAAATGCATTAAATTGCTGCCGTGTGATTGGCTGATTAGCAATTTGTGTTACCAAGCAACTGAACAGGTGTACCTAATAAAGTGGCCGGTGAGTGTATATGACTTTTCCAGACTGTGATTATGAGTTAATGAATAAAATGATAACATGAATCTTTTAGTGAACAGTGAAGTCCTTAAAATGACTAATTAAGCTGTTTTTTCACAACATTTGTAAATGTAAAAAAGTGCATTAGGTCACATATGTGTACAGAGGTTTAATTACATTTGTTAGCATTTAAAAGTAAGTTAACAAATAAGTTTGTTATCATTGTATAATTTTTGCTAAAGTCAATTGTAGATTAAAAAATTCATGTTGGTAGAAATTGAAAGTTGGATGACATTTGTAAACATTAAATGATGCATTAAGCAGCATATGATGTTTATGAATGTAATGTGGGTTTTGTTTCATGTTTTGGGTTTTGTCATGTTCATGTTTTCATGTCTTTTATTTTGTTGTTGTTTTGATTGCTGGTTGTGTCATGCTTCCCTTGCCCTCTTGTCTTCATGCTATTGGTTCCTCTTGTTCATTGTGTCATGTTCTGATTGGTTTATTGTCATGTGACCCTCATTTTCTGTTATAAGTAGTCATGTTATTGCCTTGTTTCCTGTCTTGTATTAATGTTGTAACCTGCTGTTGGTGAGTCTAGTCTGTTCATGCTTTGTCAAGTCTGTTCAAGTCAAGTCTTTGTTTCCTGTTTGGAATATGTTTGGATCACAGTAAATAAACTGCACTTGGGTTCATCGCTATGCTCGCCTTCAGTGGACTATCTTTACAATGAATTATTTATTAATGAAGATTTTAATCATTGTAAACCATCTGTAAAAATCATTTGAAGATCTTTAAAAACTGCATGATCAGCTGTGATGTGATGAGACTCTGGACGATCAGCTGTGATGAGATGTGACTCTGGACCATCAGCTGTGACGCGACGGGGCTCTGGACGATCAGCTGTGACATGACGTGACTCTGGAAGATCAGTGGAGATGTGATGTGACTCTGGACAATCAGCTGTGACGTAACGAGACTCCGGATGATCAGCTGTCGCCTGACAAGACTCTGGACGATCAGCTGTGACGTGATGTGACTCAGGAATATCAGCTGAGATGGGACGTCACTCAGGAAGATCCGCTGTGGTGAATATTCTCAAACAAACCAAACAACATTAATAAATATAGCGCTTTTAACAATAGATTGTGTCAAAGCAACTGTACAGCATTAATTAGGAAAATAGTGTCAATAATGCAAAATGACTATAGTAAACACTCATTTTTCATTTTACATTTAACTTTTCCGGCCTCTTATTGATACCTGTCCCAACTTTTTTGGAATGTGTAGCTCTCATGAAATCCAAAATGAGCCAATATTTGGCATGACATTTCAAAATGTCTCACTTTCAACATTTGATATGTTATCTATATTCAATTGTGAATAAAATATAAGTTTATGAGATTTGTAAATTATTCCATTCCTTTTTTACTCACAATTTCTACAGTGTCCCAAATTTTGGAATCGGGTTTGTAGATTAGAGACCCATCTCTTTAACCTGGCATACACATAACACACTAACACATTTCTAATATTCAAATCCGTTAAAGGATTTTTAGGCTGCATTAATTAGGTCATCCGGAACTGGGAACACCTCCTATAACACCCGATGTACTTGCTACATTGTTAGAAGAATGGCATATACGTTAATATAAGTCTGTTTCTATCTTATTCCAAGGTCACCGTAGCCACCAGATCCAGTCTGTATCCAGATCAGATGGTCAATGCAGTCACCCGGATCCAGTACATTTCCAGACCAGATGGTGGATCAGTGCCTAGAGAGGACCTCTACAGCCTTGAAAGTCAGTGGAGATCAGGACAACTAGATGAGCCCCAGAGACAGATCCCCAGTAAAGACCTTGCCTCAGATGGCCAACGGGACAAGACCACAGGAACCAGTTGGGTCCTCTGCACAATGTGACTTTGCTGCAGCCTGGAATTGAACAGCTGGTTTCGTCTGGCCAGAGGAGAATTGCCCCCCCAACTGAGCCTGGTTTCTCCCAAGGTTTTTTCTCCATTCTGTCACCGATGGAGTTTTGGTCGCCTTGCAGCTGTCACCTCTGGCTTGCTAAGTTGGGAACACTTAATTTCCAGCGATATCGTCGACTTTATTGCACAGATACTATTTAAACTGAAGTTGAATGATGAAATCACTGAATTCAGTGATGAACTGCCTTTATCTGAAAAATGAGTGTTTACTATTGTCATTTTGCATTATTGACACACTATTTTCAAAATTAATGCTGTACAATTGCTTTGACACAATCTGTATTGTTAAAAGCGCTATATAAATAAAGGTGACTTGACTTGACTTGACAGAGCATCGTCAGCACAGCTGATCTTCCTGAGTGCGTCCCATCACAGCTGATCTTCCTGAGTCACATCACGTCACAGCTGATCGTCCAGAGTCTCGTCAAGTCCCAGCTAATCGTCCAGAGTCCTGTCAGGTGACAGCTGATCATCCAGAGTCTCGTTACATCACAGCTGATCGTATAGAGTCACGTCTTGTCACAGATGATCGTCCAGAGCCCCGTCGCGTAACAGCTGATGGTCTAGAGTCTCCTCACCTCCCAGCTGATCGTCCAGAGTCACGTCATGTCTCCAATGATCTTCCAGAGTCACATCTCATCACAGCTGATAGTCCAGAGTCTCCTCACGTCCCAGCTGATAGTCCAGAGTCCTGTCAGGCCACAGTTGATCATCCAGAGTCTTGTCTCATCCCAGCTGATCGTCCACAGTCCCATCAGGCCACTGCTGATTGTCCAGAGTCTCGTCACGTCACAGCTGGTAGTCCAGAGTCTCATCATGTCACAGCTAATCATCCAGAGTCTCGTCACGTCACAGCTGATCGTCCAGAGTCTCGTCACATCACAGCTGATCGTCCAGAGTCTCCTCACATCCTAGCTGATCGTCCAGAGTCACGTCATGTCTCCAATGATCTTCCAGAGTCACGTCCCATCACAGCTGATCGTCCAGAGTCTCGTCACGTCCCAGCTGATGGTCCAGAGTCCTGTCAGGCCACAGTTGATCATCCAGAGTCTTGTCTCGTCCCAGCTGATGGTCCAGAGTCCTGTCAGGCCACCGCTGATTGTCCAGAGTCTAGTCACGTCACAGCTGGTAGTCCAGAGTCTCGTCACGTCACAGCTGATCGTCCAGAGTCTCGTCACGTCCCAGCTGATCATCCAGAATCTCGTCACGTCCCAGCTGATCGTCCAGAGTCTCGTCACGTTACAGCTGATCGTCCAGAGCCCTGTCACGTCCCAGCTGATCCACAGTCCT
Source organism: Cyprinus carpio (assembly GCF_018340385.1). NCBI lineage: Eukaryota > Metazoa > Chordata > Actinopteri > Cypriniformes > Cyprinidae > Cyprinus > Cyprinus carpio. The sequence goes on from NC_056619.1 coordinate 2,408,846, forward strand.
GTCAGGCCACACATGTCCCAGTTAATCGTACAAACTCCAAATCAACATCATACAAACCATAGACATGTCCCAGTTAATCGTCCAGAGTCCCGTCAGGCCACAGCTGATCATCCAGAGACTCATCACATCACAGCTGATCATGCAGTTTTTAAAATGATCTTCAAATGATTTTTACAGATGGTTTACAATGATTAAAATCTTCATTAATAAATAATTCATTGTAAAGATAGTCCACTGAGGGCGAGTGTAGTGATGAACCCAAGTGCAGTTTATTTAAACTGATCGACTCTGGACGATCAGCTGTGACATAACGAGACTCTGGATGATCAGCTGTGACGTGACATGACTCTGGAAGATCAGGGGAGATGTGATGTGACTCTGGACGATCAGCTGTGACATGACGAGACTCTGGATGATCAGCTGTGATGTGACATGACTCTGGATGATCAGCTGTCGCCTGACAGGACTCTGGACGATTAGCTTGGACGTGACGAGACTCTGGAAGATCAGCTGGGATGTGACGAGACTCTGGACGATCAGCTGTGACGTGATGTGACTCAGCAAGATCAGCTGTGACGGGACGTCACTCAGGAAGATCAGCTGTGGTGACGATGCTCTGTCAAGTCAAGTCACCTTTATTTATATAGCACTTTTACCAATACAGATTGTGTCAAAGCAACTGTACAGCATTAATTAGGAAAATAGTGTGTCACTAATGCAAAATGACAATAGTAAACACTCATTTTTCAGTTAAAGGCAGTTCATCATTGAATTCAGTGAAGTCACTCCACTGATCTCAAGAGATGCACTAGCGACTGACGCTAGACCCGGGTTCGAGGCCCACTCGGAGCGAGGACGAGGTGTGGTGGTAAATAGTATCTGTGCAATCAAGTCGACGATATCGCTGGAAATTAAGTGTCCCCAACTAAACAAGCCAGAGGCGACAGCGCAAGGTGACCAAAACTCCATCGGTGACAGAATGGAGAAAAAACTCACCTGGTTCCTGTGGTCTTGTCCCGGTGGCCATCTGAGGCAAGGTCTTTACTGGGGATCTGTCTCTGGGGCTCATCTAGTTGTCCTGGTCTCTGCTGACTTTCAAGGCTGTAAAGGTCCTCTCTAGGCACTGATCCGCCATCTGGTCTGAATACGTACTGGATCCGGGTGACTGCAGTGACCATCTGATCTGGATAAATTTAATATGTAGCCAGTGCAGTGTTGACAGAACCAGGCCTTTATAGTCATGCTTCCTGGTTCTAGTAAGAACTCTAGCTGCTGCATTTTGGACCAGCTGGAGTTTGTTTATTAAGCATGCAGAACAGCCACCCAATAAAGCATTACAATAATCTAACCCTGATGTCATAAACGCATGGATTAACATTTCTGCATTTGACATTGAGAGCATAGGTTGTAATTTAGATATATTTTTGACATGGAAAAATGCAGTTTTACAAATGCTAGAAACATGGCTTTCTAAGGAAAGATTGCTATCAAATAGCACACCTGGGTTCCTAACTGATGACGAAGAATTGACAGAGCAGCCATCAAGTCTTAGACAGTGTTCTAGTTTATTACATGCAGAGTTTTTAGGTCCTATAAATAACACCTCAGTTTTTTTCAGAATTTAGCAGTAAGAAATTACTCATCATTCAGTTTTTTATATCGACTATGCATTCTGTTAGTTTTTCAAATTGGTATGTTTCGCCCGGCCGTGAAGAAATATAGAGTACCATCAGTATAACAATAAAAGCTAACACCGTATTTTCTGATAATATCTTCCAAGGGGTAACATTTAAAGCATAAGGAGTAATGGCCCTAGTACTGAGCCTTGAGGTACACCATACTGCACTTGTGATCGATATGATACCTCTTCATTCACTGCTATGAATGATGGTGGTCATATGAGTATGATTTGAACCATGCTAATGCACTTACATTAATGGTAACAAAGTTTTCTAGTCTGCAGCCACCATTTCACGAGCGGGTCTAATCACTGGAGTAGTGATCAGTTTACTTAAATGTCCCGGAGCATGTGGTTGAATAAACCTCATAGCCGCCATTACCGGCACGGATGCAATGTCGTGTTCTTTCTCCATGACACCCACAGTAAACAAAGAGCCAACAGACAACAATGCATAATCCATAAACTGACTGAGTGATGAACATGGCCCCTCGCGAATAAGTTTAGACTTTTGCGGTTGGTTGATTTATTCCCTCTCAGAAAAGTCTTTCAAAACACAGTCCAGTAGATCAGAATAATAAGCAATGTTCAGATACTTTTGAATATAGTCCTCGACGTGACCTGCTCGAGAGCTAATATCAGTCTTGTAGTGTCCATACCTGGCCAATGTCTACATGAAAAGCAGCTAGAACCTCGTATGGCTGAGTATACTGTTACGGAGCGACTGAGACGAGAGGCATGCAGATCCATAAACAAAGCTTTAATAAAAAACAATGTCAAAACAGGCAGTGGTCAACACCAGCAAACAGATATAGATGGGGCAAGACGAAAGAGTAATCCATAAAACAGGTGTAATCTAAGGCAGGTAATGACTCCAGGACAGACAGAGATCAGACATGATTAGGTAAACAAGCTAGGATCAAGACATGGGTGAAAGCAGGCAGTGAACAAGACTAGACTAGACTTGACTAGAGAAGTACTGTAGGACCAGGAACTGGCTCCGTAATGTAGCTATCATGAACACAGTGATAAACGTTAACAATAATCGGCCTTGAACTGTGGTTAGAGCCTTATATTTTTAGTGGGTGTGATTGGATGCAGGTGAGAGTCTAATCAGTGAAATGGAACCTGGGAAATGTAGTCCGGGGTGAGATGTAATAGTCTGTGTAATGGGAGAGTCAATGTAATGGAAGGGCGACCTCTGGTGGCAATCGGATGGCATGCCATGGATGGGATTCGTAACAGTGATTAAGTGTATTGTACTAAGACAATTTAAAATATGCTGAAATCTTTGAAATCTTTTGATGATCTGTTGTGATATTAGTACTACAAGTTTTGAAAATGTAACAGTTGTTTGTGAAAATAGTACCAAAGCAAATAAAAAAACTGTAAAAGACTATTTGACCTCATTATTGTAACGTATGGACTAGATCATGATAACACATTCATTCTAATATTCAGAAAGATTTTTAATCTACTGACTGACCTCATGTAAATCACAGCTTAGAGCCAATGAGTCTGCATCAAACTGTGCCATTGACACCTTTAGGGGCCTGTTTGAGCATCACCAGGAACACCTCTACCTTCCTAGCTCGGACTCATAAGCTTCAAAGAGATCTTAATCAGCTTCAATGGCCAAAGCATGCAGAGGAAAAGACCTCTCCATACCGCTCGCACACACACACACACACACACACACACACACACACACACACACACAACCACACACAAATCTTCTTGCATTTAACTCAGGATATAAGCCATTCTAAATGTATACAATATATTCCTGTGTGTTTGTATGTTTCCCAGCTCATATTAGCATAGTTATGATTCTCTAGTCGTGTTAGTTGACCTCTAAGTGCCTATATTCAAGCATAAGAATGTATCTTTATGTTTCTATCTGTCTTCCATATCTTTCTTGGTACCTAATTAAACCTCTCGGTTTGCCTTAGCTAAATATCTCTACTATGTGAGCCTAAAATGCATCATACTATTTGTACCATAGTTTGGGTTACCAGATAACCAGTTAAACACTCCATTAATACATTTTGCAAATCAGGTGTCATTGAGACAAAGAAACACTTTCCCGCTGAAACTATATGCCTCGTTATTGGTCAATCCAACCAAAAGGGGTGTTACTGGGAAACCAGATAAAACCTCTTCCACACCCTAAAGGTTTCTCTCTCTCTCTTCTCTTAACTTGCGGTTCCCTGGAGACACCCATCACCTTGGACACCTCGCGACTCCACTTCTGGAGGGAGTCCGATCTACTGGCAGTTTTCAGCAACGTTGTTGTTTCACTTCGGAGCAATCAACCCATGGATGAAATGACGAAGGTTTCACTCCTAACAAGATTCAACAGGAATCTACGCATTATACATGCACCGGGACACTTTACTCAGCAACTACAGAACCAATGCAATTAACCGCTTGTTAACTATTTAAATGCGCTTCTAGGCTTTGACCCCTTTTAATTAAGGTGATGAGATTCTTTGATGGTTCTTAACAGGTTGTGATTTAGTTTATGAGTAAATACTGCTATGACTCTCCGCTCTCTCTCTCTCTCTCTCTCTCTCTCTCTCTCTCTCTCTCTCTCTCTCTCTCTCTCTCTCTCTCTCTCTCTCTCTCTCTCTCTCTCTCTCTCTCTCTATCCATGCCTTCCTTGCGTTGGCATCTGTTCAATGTGTGTATGTTTGTGTCTAGTCAGATGTTGCATGTTCCCCTGTAGTGTAGTTTAATAAACATTCATATGTATTCACACTTGGTTGTCTGTGTTTGCTGCTCACAGGACGAGGTCACTTTAACGTTCCGGTTTCCTTACATGCTCTGGGAGCAATGTATTAGTAGTAAAATTATTTTTCGTGGCCAGAGAAATAATTTTACTTAGAGTCTATAAATGATTAACACTGTCCGCCCTGCGGACGAACAGATCATTTTACTATTAATGATATAATGCTACAAGTAATTCCTGAAGATGAATGTAGTTAATAATACCCCGTTATGATTAACTATGTACATCTCACTTTGAGCTAATTTGTTACATCATCTTCTCTGTGCGTGTTCTCTAGACACAGTAGTTTGACAATATTAAGCCTAAAATGTGTTTAATTACACTACCAATGAGGATTGTATGATCTTTAATTAATATCAGTCTTTAAATGCAATATATTTAAAGTGTACCTAAAGTTTACCTTGCAATAGTTCAACTTTAGCACAATCAAATATATATCATTTTGGACTTCAGGACTACTTCTACACAATCAAATAAAATTTAGCTGTTCCAATTTAGCAGACTTTAAGTATAGGCTCCTAGTTTAGTATAGTAAAGTACAATTGCAGGATATTTTGACAACAGATCAGTCAGTTTGCTTAAGAGGTTAGAGTTTATTTAAGCATGAATAATGACATGTATTACAGGTGCAATTAAAGCAGCTCCAATATCAGCAATGTAATATCAATATATGGGGAAAATTGAGATAATAAAATCCGCAGGAACAGGTTTTGCTGAAGGAATGTCATTAAAAATATATTTTCATCAACAGTTAGGACATCCTCAATACGTCCATGGTTATTCAATCAACCTAAGGTTGGTTTACAGATTCATGACAGTATTTAAGAAGGACAAAATGGGATTCGCGAGCTGTACGCACTTCGCAAGCTGTACTGCGCCATCAGCGAACAACAAACAAATAACCCTGACAGCTTTTTCATAATAGCCGGTGACTTCAACCACGCAAACTTAAAGACCGTTTTTGCCAAAGTTCTACCAACATGTGAACTTTGCAACAAGGGGAAAAAACACAGTGGACTTTGTTTACACAACAGAAAAGAATGCGTACAAAGCTGTACCCGGCCCCCACCGAGGGCACTCTGATCACATCTCTGTTATGCTAATTCCAGCATACAGACCATTTCTGAAACTCACCAAACCGGTTCAAAAACTCATCACAATTTGGCTAGAGGATGCTACCTCAAAACTACAGGACTGCTTTCAGTGCACAGACTGGAACATGTTTAAAGAGACAGCCACCTACAACAACCACACAGACCTGCAGGAATACACTGAAACTGTGAGTGCTTATATTAAAAAGTCACCAAGACAATCACCACACATGCAAACCAGAAGCCGTGGATGACAGCAGAGGTTTGTGGGCTGCTAAAGACCAGAGATGAAGCATTCAGATCAGGAGATAAAGCAGCCCTCAAAACAGCAAGAGGCAATGTGTCCTGTGGCATCAAAAATGCAAAACGGACATATACTCAAAAAATCAACAATCACTTCACAGACAGCACATACACACGGAGCCTGTGGCAAGCCATTCAGACCATCACTGACTACAAGCCCCCGCCACAGGACAAAAACAAACACACATCCCTCCCGGATACACTCAACCACTTTTATTCATGGTTTGAAATGCAGAATGACACACCTGCACAAAAACTGCCCATACCTCCCAGCGACCAGGTGCTCTGTCTGTCTCCAGCTGACGTAAGGAAGACCCTATATAGGGTTAACCCACGCAAGGCTGTGGGTCCTGACAACATACCTGGCTGTGTACTGAGAGACTGTGCTGTACAGCTGACAGATGTCCTAAAAGATATCTTCAACACTTCGCTGAGCCAGGCAGTCGGACCCACATGTCTCAAATCCACAACAATCATACCAATACCAAAGAAATCACCTGTGTCCTGTCTAAATGACTACCATACCCTAGCGCTGACTCCAATCATGATGAAGTGCTTTGAGAGGTTAGTCATGCACAACATCAAAACCAGCCTACCCAACACACTCGATCCGCTCCAGTTTGCATACCATCCAAACAGCTCCACAGACGATCCAATTTCCTCCACCCTCCACCTGGCTCTTACCCACCTAGAAAATGACTCCTATGTTAGAATGCTGTTCATCGACTTCAGCTCAGCATTCAGCATAATAATCCCACAACAGCTTATTAATAAGATAAACCTGCTGGGCCTTAACAGCTCCCTCTGTAATTGGATCCTGGATTTTCTAACTGGAAGACCTCACCCAGCTAGGAATGTCTTCAGCGGCAAGTTTTATTTTAGTTCCCAGAATGTTCTGCTAAAAGGTAGGATAATATTCTCTGAAAACATTCTAAAAATGTTTATTGATAAAATTATAAGAACATTAACGCCTAACATTCAAATGACGATATAAACAGGAAGCATCCCATTGGACATTGGATGTGTACTCAAATGTTGCTCAGATGTAAAATTTTGATTGAATGTAAAAACTCAACCTTTGCCATCTTCAGTAACTCCAAAAACAGTATTTCCAACTTCACTTATTATAAACCAGATTGACCTTACCTCTGTCATACATTTACAAAAGGTCTTACTGAGATTAACAGAGGTTTAGATGTTGATGTCTATTTAAAAGTAATAGTTTGGTTTTATGGCACCACTATGGTGATAAGTGCTTGTTTTAGTTGTGCAACTTTACTCTTGATTTTTTTAAAGGCTTTTCTCTTGTTGCTGTAACTATGTATGTTTTGGCAAAAACAGCATGAGAACACATGATTAAATGATACTGGTTGCTTGCTGATGATTAAAATATCATCACGTAGCAGTTTGATTAATTTTCTACAGTCTAATCTATGGTATTAGACACACAAAACCCAAAATAATTTTAGTCAGATAACTTAAAACAAACCACTTATCACACAGACATCAAGATTCAGTGTATGATTCTCAACAATGGTGACATGCTCCATGCTGCAGTGTATTCTGGGTGCATCATACAAAACTCATCCATGGCTCCCAAAATGCATTGCAGCATTAAGCATGTCACCTTTGTTGAGATTCATACACTGATTCTTGATGTCTGTGTGTGTCTAAGCATTCAGTAATTAAAAATAATAATGTAATAATGTGATTTAAAAAATACAGACGAAAGTACAGATTATCTGATTAAAACACTGCTGGATCTTGTGATGTTGATTTAACGTAATGCAAAATTAATAGTGTAGATAAGATCAGATAACCAGATCACCGTGTGAGGATATCTTTAACATCAGCAAGTAGCTAGCATCTCCTGACCACAACTTTTACTCACTGTTTTTGCCGTAATAAACATAGTTAAAGCAACCAAATAAAAACCTTCATTAAAAGGTTTGAGTCAAACTGCCGAACTAATGATCACCTTAATGGTGACATCAAACCAAACTATTATTTTCAATAATCCATCAACATCTAAACCTTTGTTAATCTCAATAAGACCTTTTGTAAATGTCTGTCATAAATAAAATCAGTCTGGTTTATAAGTGAAGTTGGTACTGCTTTTTCTGGAGTTATTTACTCTGGAGCTTGACATCAAACGTTGGGTTTTCACTTTCAATCAAAACTTGACTTCTGAGCAATGTCCACATCTTGTGTGATGGGAAGCTTTATTAGAATGTTAGAGGATAATGTTCTAACAATGTTATCAATAAACATTTTTAGAAAATTTTTAGAGAATGTTATCCTAACTTTTAGCAGAACATTCTGGGACCTAAAATAAAACTTGCCGCTGAAAACATTCCCAGAACATGAAAAATTTATAGCTGGACAGTCAGTACGTGTCGTCCACAAATCCTCGACCAGTACCACACTGAGCACAGGTGCCCCACAAGGACGTGTACTCAGCCTACTGCTTTTCACGCTGCTGACCCACAACTGCACTGCCAAGTTCAGCTCCAACCACATCATCAAGTTTGCGGATGACACAACGGTGGTAGTTCTTATCAGCAACAGTGAGTAAACGCACTACAGAGAGGAAGTAGCACAACTGTCTGAATGCTGTGGCACTAACAACCTGTCCCTCAATGTGGAGAAGACAAAGGAGGTTGTGATGGACTTCAGGAAAAACTCCATTGACCATCCCCCACTGACCATCGACAGCTTGACTGTGGAGAGAGTCAGCAGCACTAAATTCCTGGGGGTGCACATCACAGAGGTTTTCACCTTGACCACCAACACCATGTCACTCTCCAAGAAGGCACAACAGTGCCTACACTTTGTCCGCCGGCTGAAAAGAACAAGTCCCCCTCCACCCATCCTCACCACATTCTACAGGGGCACCACTGAGAGCGTGCTGACCAGCTGCATCACTGTCTGGTATGGGAACTGTGCAGCAGACCACAAGGCCCTCCAGCTGACAGTGAACACAGCTGCAAAGATCTGTCTGTGAGGCACGACATTTCATTCCACTGTATCTCCACACATGTAGCGGAATGACTTGAACTTGAACTTGAACTAATATTAAAAGCTATACAACAAAATAAGAGAACAGTTTATTTTACATTATAATATACACAGATGGCTCAAGAAATCCAGTGATTGGTTATACAGGAGTAGCATTCTATGTGCCAGACTTCAAACTAGGAAAATATGGGAGGTTAAAAACTGGGATTTCAGTAGGCTATACACTGCAGAAATGGTGGCAATTCAGAAAGCACTTTGTTAGGTAGAAGAAGTTAAATACATTTTAAGGTTGTGATTTGTTCTGATTCAATGGCATCACTTATAAGCCATCAAATATCTTAAACATTTAGAAATGATATCTTTATCGAAACAATGAATATATTATTTAGATTAAGACAAACTTGAATAGTAGTTCATTTTGTATGGGTACCAGCACATGTTAATATACCAAGAAATGAAAACAATTTTTTTAAGCAGAATGGAAAGGAAAAGTATAGTCGAAGCAGCTTGCAAGAAAATTGGAAGGACAGAACAGAAATACATTATTATAATACACAAAACAGCATAAGACAAAGTAAAATTATTCACAATTTAAACAGAGAATATCATTTGAACAAGAATAAGGATGGCTCATACAAAACTTTATTCTACACATCGTATAATATAAACACACAGTACAGGATTACACAAGCTCTGCCAAAGAAAAGGAAACAGTTTGGTCATGTGCTGTTATTCTGTCCTACAAACATGATAGGAATGAACTACAAAAAGAACTACAGAATATAGGATGCAAAATTTACAATCAGCAAATTATTACCATTTATGCACTGTTCGTTTAGGGTTTACACTCCCCAGACAGTAAAATGTGATTTTGTAATATGATAATGTAATTTTGTAATGTCAAGTCAAGTCAAGTTATCTTTATTTATATAGCGCTTTAAACAAAAAAGATTGTGTCAAAGCAACTGAACAACAACTGAAAGAGGTCCTTTCTAGGTGCTGATCCACCATCTGGGCTGGATACATACTGGATCCGGGTGACTGCAGTGACCCTCTGACTTGGATACAGACTGGATCTGGTGGCTACGGTGACCTCGGAATAAGAGAGAAACAGACTAATATGAGCGTAGATGCCATTTAGCTAACGATGTAGCAAGTACATCGGGTGTTTATGGGAAGTGTTCCCGGTTCCGGTTTACCTAATTAATGCAGCCTAAAAATCCTTTAACGGATTTGGATATTAGAAGTGTATTAGTATGTTATGTGTAAGCCAGGTTAAAGAGATGGGTCTTTAATCTAGATTTAAACTGCAAGAGTGTGTCTGCCTCCCGAACATTGTTAGGTAGGTTATTCCAGAGTTTGGGTGCTAAATAGTAATGTAACACTTTACTGTTTTTCCTCGACATTTATGCAGTTTTGGGAGGATTTATGTAATTTTTAATAAAGTTAAGTAAAGTTCATAGTAAAAAAAATTGTACAATGTATAGTATAGTAAAAGATGTATTTATTTATTTATTTTTTACATTTTTTATTGAAGTATCTTTTTTTTTGACTATTATGACACATTATTACAATCAAACCTGAACATGGTGTTATATGTGTATATATGTGTGTTTGCATTTGTTCTCCATCGTGGACTTTGTCAACATTGTTGTGTCACAATGCTGATTTTTTATTTTTAAAACAGATAGAGCAGCTTGTGTCATCTCACTTTTTTCACAAAACATACAAGCAGATATCTTTTTCCTTTCTTTCTACTTATTCATTTATTTAGAGCGAGCAAGTGCTGACAAAGTGATAACATCTCATTTTCATAAGTAGTACTTTTTTTCAGCAAACGCATTTTAGGTCTCAATATGACCTCCAACAGAGCATAAGGGGGTGGAACACAAAACAAGGATCTGGTCAAAATTAAAAATTTTAAAGTTTATTAAGAACAACGAACAGTGAAGTATATAATCTAGATCTAGATTGTGTGTGTAGCCTACTCAAGTATTCTCTGGGAAAATGTATTATTGGTTGGAGACAAAGATTCAGTCACTGCCCACTTTTGCTAGAAAACATATTTATTATTATTATTTTTTTTTTAATTTGGTTCATAAATGCAAATGTATGAAAACAAAAAGGCTAATCTTTTTCTCTATTCAAAAGTTGAAGAAAGAGACTTTATTTGTAACTACTTTCCACTATTGGAATAAATTAAAATTTAAAAGGCTCAGAAATTTTTTGGAATAATAAAGAGACAGAATGAAGAAACTCTCATATTTCTTTAAATATATGTCATTTTATTATTATTATTTATTTGTTCACGTGCCTTACTTAATATTAGTTAATTTGCATTTATCAATACCATTATAGATGTGTATTTTGTTCATTATGTTAAAAAACACATACACTTAGTCACTTCACACTCCAGTACAGTAGGAGGCGGAATGCACCTAAAAAGTCGGTATGCGATCCGCCAAAAAAAAAAAAACCCACAGAAGAAGACGACGACTTGTGTTTATGAAACAGCTATCGCGCGCGCGCTGTAGCAGGTTTCTGTCTGCTTGTTTTACCATATTTTTGATTTATAACGAAGGCACAATTATATATTAATGGTTTGATTAAATTTTTTTCTGCTTTGAAGTGCAGGGTGTTCTAGAGAAATATTAGTCTGTCGTGCTCCGAGTTAGGATTAACGTTAGCCCGCTCTCTTTTTTTATGCTAACGTTAGCAGTCGGCGGTCTGAACATTTTGACGATTTCATTTTTAGCAAACTCTTCGGAATAATAATTCATCATGGGCTACTTAAAGTTAATAGAGATAGAAAACTTTAAGTCTTACAAAGGCAGACAGATAATCGGGCCTTTCCACAAGTTTACAGCGATTATAGGGCCGAATGGATCAGGTAAGTGTGTTTGCTTATAATAATAACAACACTTTTAACAAACAAACAATGTCGTTTTATTAAACACTTATAGTCAGTTATTATGAGAGAGTGGTAACATTTTGATAGTTATATGAAATTTAACTTGGCAGATTCAGTGACCCTAGCCAACTGCAATTATAAGCATTTCTAAGGAAAAGTAGGAACTGTGGATCTCCAACATTATTGGGTAATTGCAGGAACAAGTAATAAGAATAAAGATAAGATCTACATTTATCATATAACCCGAATATGTTATACAACAGTTAAAACATCTCATAAGGAAACCATTCTTTGCGGTAGACTAAAGCATTCGCAGACAATAGCAGCAGCATTAATGTTTTCTTTCTTTTCTATAAGCATTTAGATGCTCGTGACGATATCTAGCTTGTTCGCTTTAGTATTAAGACATGAAACGTTTTACAGCACCGCTCGTCTCCTCTGAAGCGGGATTTATACTTTAGCCACAGGCTGTGCTTCGCGAGCCACCGCTGACTGCGCGCGCACCTTCCCAAACGTCGCGCTCGACGTTGTACTATTCTTTAAAAGGACAGGGGGCGACGAGGAGTAATTGTTCTCTAAAACCATGGGAATCACCGGTGAGAAGTAATTTGCCAGTACAAGTCTTGTGATGAATAAATTGATGAATTAATAATTTCTTTATTACAAACTTAAAACAATCTTAAATCGTTGGCTTTATTTCGCATCAAACACAAGACAACTTTAAGCAAATAGTGTATAATTAGTATCTAAATTAATTCTAATTCTATTTTTATACAATAAAATAAAACTTACTTCCAATAAAAAGCCTTGGACAAACTATGTAAAAAAAAAAAAACATCAACAACAACAAAAACTATGCATTGTTTTCCGTCAAAAAGCACCTGATGGAATTTGAAGTTCACTTTAAAATGCCTGTATTTCACGCAAAAGACGTGCAGGTTCGGCTAGAATTGCCCTGAACCCGTGCATCTTTGGATGTGGAGCTGCGCAGAAAGTTACAAAAAATGCCATGCACACTGCCACATGAAATGAGTTGGCGCGCACTCAAAGCAAACTTCCGGCAACACCGCGATGACGTCATGTTTTCTGCGCGCACCCAAGTGAACTTGCAGACGCGTTGAGTATTAATCAGCCTTGACGCTGATAATTTGGCTTCAATGTCTGATCTTATGCTCCCTCTGTAGGTATTTGTTTTAATACATTATGTATTTAAGTTTATGTTCAAAACATGTATAGCAGAGTTCCTTAATAGGCAGTTCGCGGGCCACATCCGGCCTGTGAGAGAAAAAATTTGGCCTGCGCTAATTTCAAATAATTTAGCATGAAAATTCCAGTGCGGCATCAGAAAGCTACATTAATTTACATTGTGTCTACACCGGATGCGACCGGCGCGACGCAATAAAATAAAATAGAACTCGTTATAATCTGTCTTGGATGCGGCGCGACATGACACGACAAATCCCTGACAGTAAACTGCTGACTCATTCTATTTATAATGTACAGACACAAAGTTCAAATGATTAGCAAAGCTTTGTCATGTCCAGTGTAGATGCGATGTGACCGTAAAAACATGACAAGTGTAAAGAAAAGTGGACACGGAAAATAACCCCTGGTAACAATTTTCGCTAGGTCACCAATTTCGGCACAACACCAGATCTCCGGCGTGCAGTGTTTGGCTTTGGAAAAAATATTCTTACATAAACAAAACAAAACCCACTGTTGATATCATGTTCGAGTCTATGAGTTCGCCTACCAGTTAGGGCTGCACGATGTGTCGTTTAAGCATCGATATCGCTATGTACGAATCCACGATAGTCACATCGCAGGATGTGCGATGCAGGCTGTCGTAGTTGATCCGTTATTCATTAACCGTACGGGCCAGCTGCTCCCCGGCCCTTGATGAATGTGATTCGCTGATTAATTGCACAGCTTAACCATCATAGAGTGAAAGTTTATCATTTGCATGTGTTTTTAAGTCCTGACAGTTTAACAGGGCGCATATAAGAACGAGCAGAGAGAGAGAGAGAGAGAGAGAGAGAGAGCTGGCCGCGCACTCGCACTCACGCACTCACCTTCACCGTCTTCAAACAACACGAGCGCTGTCTTGCTCTCTCTCCCTCGCGCATATTAATCAAAATCAATTGACACGATGGTGTCGAACAAAAATAAATAAATAAATAAATAACTATCCAGTGATGAAATGTTTTCTGTTGTCAAATCTTGTGCCATATCCTAAACTGCCGAGATAATTACACAACGCGTGCCGTACACGTCTGATTCGCGAACTAATGATTCCTTTGAACCGATTCAATTTAATGAATGGTTTAAACAACTAACCTGTCCAACACTGAACTCACGAGACGTCTGAATTGGTGTATTAAAAAAATCTGAAACACTTTACAATAATGTTCTACTTATTAAACTATTTAACTACATTATTTAACATTTACTACTACTAAACTGCACTTCTACTACATTGTTAATTTCAACATTTAGGCTACAGCCTAAACTATTAAAATCAAAAGTTGTACAGTATTTGTCAACATAGTTAATGCACTGTGAAGTAACATTAACAAACAATGAAGAGCTGTGTTTTTATAAACTAAGATAAACAAAGATTAATAAATATAGTAACAAAAGTATTGGTCATGGTAAGTTCGTGTTAGTTAATATGTTAACAATTCAAACCATATCCTAAAGTTACAAACAAATAATTTACTCTAATTTAAATAATACTCTGATGTTTAAATCATTTAAAATGAGAATGTAAGTGTGCTCACCCCATTTTTGTTTGTAAGAAAAAATTAGATTAGATTTCATATCGCAATATATATCGCAGAAAAATAAAATATCGCAATGTCATTTTTTCCCAATATCGTGCAGCCCTACTACCAATGGTATGAGAGGAACACAGCTTTCACTCTCAAACAAACTAACATTACTAGCCAATCAGAATGTTTTGCTCTTATAAACACCAGATGTGCATAATAGTATCCAATTTCAGAATCGCAGCCCTGATGAATGGAGAAGCCAGACACGTTGAAAAATGCTGCGAGGTGCAATGAACAAAGATGTCCATATAGCGCATATTTACATAGAAAACTCATTAAAAAGCAGTGGAGCTTTGCAAACCGCTCAGAGTAATCATGGCATCTCCATAAGAACGATATGATAGCCAGAACAAATTTAAATGGATTTTTGAAAAGGTCCTGTTCACCCATGATCTCTTAATGGTAATTTATTGGTAATTTACCAGTAAAGACTTGTGTAAAATGGGCTGAACTCTTCCTCTGCATATGCTGTGAATTTGAATTGCTTAACCTTCATCTGGGAAAACAGTGTGCATAACTAGATTTGTAACGCAAGTCATTTATAAACCTTCGTTAACACAGGAGAATACATCAACCTAATATGCCATTTATTGTAAATCACAATTTCAAAATAAAAGATTCTGAGCTTGCATGTGGCAAAATATTAAAATTAAATGGATTAAAACATTGTTTAATCACGCTGTAAAGTGAAACATCACCTGGCCTCTGTAGGTATTTGTTATAATCAGGGTTTCCCACACATTGATTTATTTGTGGCGGGCCGCCACAATATCAAAACTGACCGCCACAAATAGATTTTCCAAAAGGCTTTGACTTCATTGAATAAACATGAGCACTGCACGTTTCAAAATCAAAAACCAATGCGGCTGTTTTTATATCACTGTATTTCAGAAGGAAACCGACTGTATTTAGAAAAATTTCGATTTCATTTTAATTTCATTTTGCATGTAATGCTTGATAAGGCAGCGTTTGTGAGCTCAGCACTGCTTCGCAGCCGTTACCGGAGAATCCTTTATCTCTCCCGCTCTTAAAGCGCCTCCTGCTGGCAGAAAATGAATTTGCTTATATATGTATATATGGGGGCGGGGGAGTGCCGCCACAAATAGAGTGTAAGGCTGTGGGAAACACTGATAATACATTATGTATTTAAGTTTATGTTCATATTATGTATAGCGGAGTTCCTCAGTAGGTGGCTCGTGGGCCACATCCGGCCTCTGAGAGAAAAAATTTGGCAAAAGTCTGAGTAGTCTTGGCTGGAGTCTCAATAGCTCAAAGCCATGATGTGAAATTGTTTCTCCTAGTGCCTGTGATGGTAAAAGAGGTGAAGTCAGTGGTGGTCATTGGAAATACCTACACACTGATGGAGAACGTGGATGAGGATTACTGTATTTTTCGGACTTTAAGTCGCACCAGAGTATAAGTCGCATCAGTCCAAAAATACGTCATGATGAGGAAAAAAAACATATATAAGTCGCACTGGACTATAAGTCACATTTATTTAGAACCAAGAGAAAACATTACCGTCTACAGCCGCAAGAGGGCGTTCTATGCTGCTCAGTGCTCCTGTCACCTATCAGATCGGCTGCATATTTTACTACCTGCAGTTTGTAATCTGTAGAATAGGATTTTCTTTTTAGGGGGCATTTTGTTTGCATTCAGTCTTTCTCAGTTGTCTTTCAGTTAATATTTCAGTTAACAGTTTTCAGTTAATGTTTTCAGGGGTATGCTACAGGAGCACTGAGCAGCATAGAGCGCCCTCTCGCGGCTGTAGACGGTAATGTTTTCTCTTGATTCATTTCTTTTGGTTCATGTCAAATAAATTTTGATAAATAAGTCGCACCTGACTATAAGTCGCAGGACCAGCCAAACTATGAAAAAAAGTGTGACTTATAGTCCGGAAAATACGGTAAGTAATTTTATTTCTCGGTAACAATATATATTATGATAGTTATTTTAGCTACATTTTATTTTATTTCATAGTTAATTAAAATTTACAAATTTGACACAAGATGCCACATTTAAGGTTATTTAGTCTACACTGTTAATTAAGATAAATCTAGACTGATTTGTTTGTGGATTGCACACTTTGAAGCTGATGCAATGAAATTACACCCCATAGTAGTAGCAGCCACATCACAATGTTGAAAGCAATGATCTTATCTGCCTCAAAATTTTTATCCTTATCCAGCATGATTTGAGAATATTTCAAGTTAAGGATTTTCGAGATTTATTTTTTGTATAAGTGTATTTTTTATTCTGTGCTGAATTACATATGTCTGTAACAGTGTAGTATTTTGCATTTTAAGCTTTTTGATATATATGTTTATCTAATGCAAACTTTTTATTCCTAGGCAAATCAAATCTCATGGATGCTATCAGCTTTGTTCTAGCAGAGAAGACCAGTAACTTGCGTGTAAAGACATTGAAGGATTTGATTCATGGAGCTCCAGTGGGTAAACCTGCAGCTAACCGAGCATTTGTAACCATGGTGTACCAGCAGGACAATGGACAGGAGCTTTCATTCTCCAGAATCATCATAGGTATTTCACACACTTTGGAACCATTATGTTGTGGTTTTACAATAACAAAATTAGTAGTCGGGGGTTCCGGTTTTTTTTTTTTTTTTGGATTCCTTTTTAATGGTTAAATAAAATTTTATCTACCCCATACCAAAACTAAACTACATTACGAAATATTAATAAGCAACAAATTTGAAGTTTATTGAGGCAAAAGTCATGGTTAATAGTTAATAAGGGAGAATTGGTCTCCAAACTAAAGTGTGACCTCGATTGCGGCAGAAATTTAAAAAAGAAAATTTTTGGACAATATTGAGATATTTGCAGTTACTCATTAACTTCATGCTAGGAGTGGGTGATCTGACCAAAATAAGTATAGTTGGGGGGGGCGGGACTCTGGATTCCTTTTTAATGGTTAAATTCAATTTTATTAATCAAAGAGCATGTCTAATTAATTAAAATCATGAAACTTAAACAGTGTAACATAAATGTATTAAGTTTAACAAAAATTACGTTTAAGGCCCCAAAAAAGTTTTTTTTCCAACCTTATGTTTTATTGTTACCAAATTCTGTGTTTTAGCATGTCTAATTTAATTTCATTTATTCTTACAATATCCTTCTGTTTTAATTTCTATCCTCCTTAATTTTCCCACAAAAATTGTGTGGTGTATTTACAATTTTAAGGCATAAAACATTCATTTAATTTATTTTTTAATTAATGAAAATTAAATAAATATTGTTTTTTGGAAAATAAAGGGGATTTAATATTACGATTAAAACATTGAAGAAATATTGTGTGATTATTCCTTAAAAATAAGGTTTTAATAATTTTCAGAGACAGATTTTATATTTAAATAGTCATTTTGTGGCTTAATATTTGCAAATAATAGTGGGAATGGGAGTGTGCTCACCTGTGTGTGCGCATTGGGGGGAACTCCGCTGTGCGCGATACAGAGAGTGCGAACATGAAATGTAGAGACAGAAATGACATGCTGTTGTGGAGATAAGATAAATAACATAATGCTATTTAGTTTGTTTAATAAAAGAACAAGGTATAGACATGTTATATAGGAAAGGAAAATGACTTCTTTTGTGATCTGGCTCTATAGAGAAAATGTAATTAAATAAAATTAACTTGACCTTTAGTCGCCCCCCTAATATAATTGCAGGGGAAACACTGAAGTAACTGTTACATATTAACATGTTAGGTATCTTGTAATGTAAGAGTTCTCATTAACATATTTGATATCTCTGCAAAAGTTTAGCCAGTTTTTCAATTGTTCGGGCACAATAAGACATGAAAGAGAATAATTTCTGTATTTGAAAGAGATTAAAGATTCGGGATGCCATCAAATGTAAAACACATCGGGGAATCCTGAAATCTCAAAAACTGCTCACTAAACTAAATTACATATTTCAAATCAGCAACAAAATCTGAAATGAACTGCCCCATGAATGTTGTTTCTTATGCTCAAATAGCGTTTAAAGAACTTATTTTTCAGGCTAACCAGCCAATGCGCATGGGCAGTTATAATGCGCTTATGACTGCGCATGTGCATTGGCTGGTCTAGCCTCAGGCTTCTATGGGAACCGGAAGCTAACGGCTGCTGCAGTGATTACCAATCAGCAATTGGCTCTTTCATTTAGAAGGTGGTTCGATTCCGCGATATTGCGTGTTGCAGTTTTTCCCATTCATAAGTATAGGAGTGAACGTCTTTGTATTTCTATAGTCTTTGGTATGGTATTCCGTGAAGACAGTGTCAGTAATTATAATTGATTTCTATTTGCTTTTTATGCGACACTCGCATCTGGTGTAGAAAGGTGTCAGCCATTAAGCGACTGCACGCCAATAGGTTGGAACTTTTTAAGATGCTTTAAATAACTCTTTTTAAAATAAAGCATGTCCCGCAGTAGACTGCATTTTATGACAGCTACGTTACATGATTTGACTGATTTGGACATTAAGTTTGGGCTTTTAAGAAGGGGCGACGCCACACTTCTTTTAACCCCTTTGGGGTCTAAGGGTGTTTTGGGGGCCTGGAGAAGTTTTGACATGCCATGATATTTGTGCTTTTTCAGTTGCTTATAAACATATAAATGCCTAAAGTCTATTAACACTGTAATCACCACAAACTTCACTGCAATAAAATGTGAGCAGCTTGTATGTATATGATTGTGTTTTTGAGAAAGCAATGTTTGTGTGCTTAGTGAAAAACAAAAATTTTGAAGTCAGTGAAATAAGGCCATAAAACACCTAGAGAACATTTGTTCACAAGACTTTTGAGAATGGATTTTGTAGCCTAGAATTTTTCTTCTTCAAAATGATGTGAAAATCATCTTGATTACTCACTCACAGAAAACAATATATTGATTTAAATTTTCGAAGACACTTTTTGTGTGGGAAAGGTATATGCGTGAAGGCATCAACTATAATGCATAATGCTGTGATTCACACCTGATAAGACAAAATATATATATATATATATATATATATATATATATATATATATATATATACACACACACCACATATACACACATATATATTCATAAACATACATATATATACACAAACACATATTCAAAATATAACACATTCAAAATATTTACACCAGAGCAGATATTCATGAACAGAAGCTTGGTTAAATTCATAAACACAAGCATGCTTTATATGTAGGCCTATAAAATATATATAGTTATAAACATAAATGGCTATATTTGTGAACAGAGAATAGCCTATCACAGTAAAGTTTTGTCTAATCATTCTTACTGACATTAGGCTAGTAACATTATAACTATAATTTTTATATCGTATTGCTGATAAATTTAGTATAGAACATTAAAAAAAAAAAAATCCTGGCATCGTGAGACATTAACCTTCTATGAATGAAACTTTATAATGTTTCACTTGATTATACATTTAGTCAGGAATTATAGTTTGGAAAAAGTCTAACTAGTAAAATGTGTACAAGTTACGTGTGAAACTAATACAAGTAGGTTAATAAAAAAAAAGACTTACTCTTGTTTATGATCTCTGCTGGATCAAGCCGCTGCATCAATAATCCAAAGGTAATCCAAAACTTCTTGAGGTGAATTCTGTCTTATTCGTCACAGCGAGTCTTTTCTGAGGTGAACTCTGTCTTATTCCTCTTAGCGCGAAGCGAAAAGTAAAATGTAAAAAACTTCACATGGACAATTATAATATCTATAGCGCGCTCAGTGTGTGGGTGTGGTTGCATTAGATATAATGAAGGTAGACGTGAAAGGCTGGACATCGTGTTGTTTTCATATGGATTACTTTTTCACAGAATATTTGTTTTCAATAAGACTTGCTTAGTTTAAAAACAGTCATGGCTTTCTATAGATGTATCTTTCATGTCTCTGTGTTGAGTATTTGCTGAGTTAGTTCATTTTAATGACGCGTTTCTAAATGAAAAGCACCGCAGACCAAGGCTGCAGACAGCGCACCCTGTTTGTTTTCTTCATTTTATAAATGCACAAAGTTTTGTTGTTGTTATGTATGTATACAAATAAAAGAAGACCCTTTACAGATTTGATTGATGTATTGCTCTTATCTGTACGATCAAAACTGAAAGTGTAATAAAGTTATTTTCAGTGTTATCAGAAGAAGTTTGTCAACCCCAGAGGGTTAAAGGAAAGAATGGAAAGCGGCACAGTTTATCTCAGTTATTGTGTTTTCATAATCATTGGAAGTCAAAATCAAAACTAAAATTAAATAATAGCATAGCCCTATGCACAGTTGACATGTCTGTGATTGACTGAAATGTTCAGTTGATTCAAAAACATGCTACAAGTAGGTAATTTTAGACCACAGGAGTAGACGATTTTCTGATTAATTGTGCAGTCATAGAATTTGTTAGGAATGCTCTCTTGTCTCTTAAGAATAATTCATTTTCCTGCTTTCTGTTTATGTCTTGTGTAGGTTCCTCATCAGAGTACCGCATCAATAAAAAAGTGGTGGGTCTATCTGAATACAGTGATGAACTGGAGAAACTGGGAATCCTCATCAAGGCCAGAAACTTCCTTGTCTTTCAGGTTATTAGAGCTGCTTTTTGTTCATTTTTTTTTTTTTTCAATTTTAAAGCTAAATTGTGATTTCTGTGCACCAAACTGAATTGATTATCTGTTTGTTTGGCAAGCAGTTCTGTTTTAGAAGGCTAGTGGAACAGAAATTATATGCTATAAATTGTGTTGTCAGTTTTCCCTATAACCGGTCAGATAATTGTGGGAGGTTGACAACAATTGTGATAGGTCTTTTGATTTTAATTTAACTGTAAGCATAAGCTTCAATAGTTATTGAATAAAAAAAAGTTTATGGCTTTATGTAGTATGATAAAATATCAGACCCAACTATGATTAAATAGTATTGGGTGAGAACTCTTTCATTCCTTCTTCTACTTAGATGGTAGAAAAAAAGTTTTATTACCACAGATACAGGTCAAGTGGTCATATTAATTGACCCCCTAAAAAGATGCAATGCATAAACATACAGTAAGCATACAGTCAGCAAGTATCTAATGGCGGTTTTCTATGGGGTTATATCTCTGCCCCAATTCTGAGCATGAAAGATCATATTTTTGTATGCATATGAACTGAGTTTTAAGGAGCAAATGTTCGTCTCAAAGAGAAGAATGTACTTTGAGTGCACAAAAATCAATTTTGCCTTTAAAATAGGTTTTTGGATGTGTGAAGACCTTCTTTTTTGCGCGTGCAATGTTTCACTAGCTTGCTCCCCTATTGCCCACCCTTAGTGCTCTGACAACAGTGGAAATGGAAAAATACAGTGTGTGCATAATTATGCGAGTTAATATTCTGATCATGCTTTTTCTAAGCACAATTTACCAATTATCTTAACTACTATTAATCTTGTATTTAATAATTTCTAACTGATATATAATTGTTCATGAAGGCTGGAAGTGAAAAATGTCTTCTATTCAGGTGTGCATAATTAAGCAGGTTTTCTTTTGCAGATAAAATGAGCCAAAAAGAGGTTTAACTCAGACTGAAAGTCAGAAATGATTAAATTCTGCATTTAAATAGAACGCCAAATAGAAACTGAATTCTACACAGAATTTTACCATTTAAAGCAGAAAATTATTTTAATTTAAGACAACCATATGCTCTCGTGGGCCACAGAAAAATATGTGGTGGGCCGGAATAGGCCTTGAGTTTGTCACATGTGATCTAAGTGTAGAGAAATAAAGTGTTTATGGTTTGCACCCCCCCCCCCCCCAGGGTGCGGTCGAGTCAATTGCCATGAAGAACCCTAAAGAGAGAACTGCTCTGCTTGAAGAGATTTCTCGTTCTGGAGAGCTTGCTCAAGAGTATGACAGATGCAAGAAAGAAATGGTAAAGGCTGAGGAGGACACGCAGTTTAACTACCATCGCAAGAAAAACATTGCTGCTGAGCGAAAGGAAGCCAAGCAAGAGAAAGAAGAGGTGGGCTTCGAATGTAGTCATGCTCTAGTAAATTATTCTTACATTAATGTAGGAATGGATTTATTTGGGTGTTGTAAACCCTGAAGGCATATATGCAATTATAATTTCATAATTTTAGCTGGGTTCTCCATGTGTTATGTGCAGGCGGAACGCTACCAACGGCTTAAAGATGAGGTGGTGCGTGCTCATGTACAGTTACAGCTCTTTAAACTGTACCACAATGAATCAGAGATTGAGAAACTGAACCGTGAGCTGGCCCACCGCAACAAAGAGATTGATAAGGACAGGAAACGTATGGACCGTGTGGAGGAGGAGCTGAAAGAGAAGAAGAAAGAGCTGGGCAGAATGATGAGAGACCAGCAGACGATTGAGAAAGAGATCAAGTGAGTCTAAAACAGAGGGTTAATGTTTGTCAATTAACTGTTTTATTTATTTATTTATTTATTTTATGACAAATATCAACAACGACAATTTATTTGGCCAATGCAGTCCATAGAACCGTTTGCATGAAAAGTATGAAATTTGGCACACAGATTGAGGAGTCTTAACATTAACCACAGCAAATGTGGAGTCTGTAATAAAAGTTGCACTGACATTTAAGCTAATACCTTTTGAACCATAAGGCCAAAAAACAGAATCCCTTTAATTCCTTGGCTCAAGATGATTTGATTGCACTCTGATATCATGAACGTTTGGTTATCCACCATACTAAAGTTAATTGATACTGAATTCCTTATTTTCATGATTATCATTATTTTACTGCATCCCTACTTTTTAAATTAACTATTTGATATATTTATTTTACATTGCGTATTTGTCTTCGCTGAAGTCTTGAAGTAGTCGCACATCTTTCGTGTAATCAATGTGAAATTGAGAAACCTCCAGCTGGGTCATAGGACGTGATTACTGGCAGATTATAGACATCACCTGACCAAGCAGAGCATCCTTTAATTCTAATATGCCCTGAAAATTATAAATAAAAATTGATTAAAAGACAAACAATAATGAAGAGCCCTGAGCTTTTGCAGAATTGATCAGGGCAGGCTAAGAAGATTAAAATTATTCTGTAATTGAGCACATATGATAATATATGTTTAGAGCCCAGCTAATAGATAGTAATTAATTTTGTGACATGTCGACAGGGAGAAGGATGCAGAGCTTAATCAGAAGAGGCCTCTGTACATTAAAGCCAAGGAGAACACTGCTCACAAGATCAAGAAACTGGAGGCTGCCCGTAAATCACTGCAGAACGCCCAGAAATGCTACAAAAAACGCAAGGCAGACATGGAGGAGCTAGACCGTGAACAGGGGGCGGTGGAGATGGCCAGACAGGAGTTCGAGGAGCGAATGGAGGAGGAGGCTCAAAGTCAGGGACAAGATCTACAGCTGGAAGAGAACCAGGTACAGCTGACTGAGGGTTCTATACTGTTAAAAATGCAACATATTTATTGCCTGTTTGCCGAACTGCCTTTGATTATGTGCTATAGTTTCTGCACCTCAAGTATTGTTCAGATGTTTCATTTCAAGATTTTTTTTAATGAATAAAATAAATTTGTGTTTTCATAAAAGGAAATTTAGTGTTAAAAAATCTTTAAGTCTTTGCTGTTAAGAATTAGTGCTGTCAAATGATTAATTGGGATTAATCGCATCCAAAATAAACGTTTTTGTTTACATAATATATGTGTGTATACTGTGTTTTATTATGTATGTATCAATACAAACTCATGCATGTTATATATTTAACAAAAATGTTATGTTTATTTATTAAATATACTTATATATAATATAAAATATAATTATTTGAATATATAAATGTATAGAGGTAAATATTTAGAAAATATATACTGTATGTATGTGTATTTATAAAAGCAATAATTATACACAGTACACATACATATGTAATGTAATCAAAAACTTTTATTTTGGATGCGATTAATCGTTTGAGAGCACTATTACGAATAAAAAATTAAGTTTAATATGACTGTTTGTGTTAAGGTTAAGGCATATCACCGTCTAAAGGAGGAGGCGAGCAAGCGAGCTGCTACACTGGCTCAAGAGCTGGAGAAATTCAACAGAGACCAAAAAGCTGACCAGGACCGTCTGGACCTGGAGGAGAGGAAGAAAATAGAAACAGAGGTACAAAGAGTTTCTGTGGGCTTAATTGATACAGTGGAAATAAACAAACACAGCAGCTTGATTTGTTGTGATTGTTGTTATCAATAGGCCAAGATCAAGCAGAAGATCAGAGAAATCGAGGAGAACCAGAAGCGCATTGAGAAGCTGGAGGATTACATCACCACTAGCAGGTACAAACACGTCACAAAGCCACGTCTGATTTGGCTAACAGCTGTTATTGTGCGTGTAATTGCTCCTTTTCACTTTCTGTTTCCAGACAGTCTCTGGATGAGCAGAAGAGGATGGAGGAGGAGCTCACAGAAGAGGTGGAACAGGCCAAACGAAGAATAGATGAAATCAACATGGAGCTGAACCAGGTAAGATTTCCGAAAGGCAAGCGCTGGAACAAAAAAATCAAAGTAGGCACTCCACAGAAAGGCAACCTCTAAAATACTTCATCATATACATTGACAAGTATGCAGTCATATCAATTTGAGACTGTGGTTTAGCTCACAGTCTCCAAAGTAAACCAAATGGTGTGCCTCTCGGGTGTTTTAAATGGAGTGATTTATTACCATTTTTTCATCAAATACTTTGAGAAAATAAGTTGTCACAATGGGCAAATAAACTGTACTTACATGAATAAATCCTGCCTATATCAACAAAAATGTGGTTTGGGTGGGAGCGGGGGAGGTCTCTTCAATAAAAAGATTATATATATATATATATATATATATAAAAACACATAAATATAAAAACATAAAAATATATACAGGGAGTGCAGAATTATTAGGCAAGTTGTATTTTTGAGGAATAATTTTATTATTGAACAACAACCATGTTCTCAATGATTCCAAAAATGATTCCAATTAATATCAAAGCTGAATATTTTTGGAAGTAGTTTTTAGTTTGTTTTTAGTTGTAGCTATTTTAGGAGGATATCTGTGTGTGCAGATGACTATTACTGTGCATAATTATTAGGCAACTTAACAAAAAACAAATATATACCCATTTCAATTATTTATTTCAGCAGTGAAACCAATATAACATCTCAACATTCACAAATATAAATTTCTGACATTCAAAAACAGAACAAAAACAAATCAGTGACCAATATAGCCACCTTTCTTTGCAAGGACACTCAAAAGCCTGCCATCCATGGATTCTGTCAGTGTTTTGATCTGTTCACCATCAACATTGTGTGCAGCAGCAACCACAGCCTCCCAGACACTGTTCAGAGAGGTGTACTGTTTTTCCCTCCTTGTAAATCTCACATTTCATGATGGACCACAGGTTCTCTATGGGGTTCAGATCAGGTGAACAAGGAGGCCAAGTCATTAGTTTTTCTTCTTTTAGACCCTTTCTTGCCAGCCACGCTGTGGAGTACTTGGACGCGTGTGATGGAGCATTGTCCTGCATGAAAATCATGTTTTTCTTGAAGGATGCAGACTTCTTCCTGTACCACTGCTTGAAGAAGGTGTCTTCCAGAAACTGGCAGTAGGACTGGGAGTTGAGCTTGACTCCATCCTCAACCCGAAAAGGCCCCACAAGCTCATCTTTGATGATAGCAGCCCAAACCAGTACTCCACCTCCACGGCGTCTGAGTCGGACTGGAGCTCTCTGCCCTTTACCGATCCAGCCACGGGCCCATACATCTGGCCCATCAAGACTCACTCTCATTTCATCAGTCCATAAAAGAAAAATCAGTCTTGAGATATTTCTTTTCTTTGCCCAGTCTTGACGTTTCAGCATGTGTGTCTTGTTCAGTGGTGGTCGTTTTTTTCAGCCTTTCTTACCTTGGCCATGTCTCTGAGTATTGCACACCTTGTGCTTTTGGGCACTCCAGTGATGTTGCAGCTCTGAAATATGGCAAAACTGGTGGCAAGTGGCATCTTGGCAGCTGTACGCTTGACTTTTCTCAGTTCACGGGCAGCTTATTTTGCGCCTTGGTTTTTCCACACGCTTTCTTGCGACCCTGTTGGCTATTTTGAATGAAACGCTTGATTGTTCGATGATCACGCTTCAGAAGCTTGGCAATTTTAAGAGTGCTGCATCCCTCTGCAAGATATCTCACTATTTTTGACTTTTCGGAGCCTGTCAAGTCCTTCTTTTGACCCATTTTGCCAAAGGAAAGGAAGTTGCCTAATAATTATGCACACCTGATATAGGGTGTTGATGTCATTAAACCACACCCCTTCTCATTACTGAGATGCATCAGTATGCACATCACCTAATATGCTTAATTGGTAGTAGGCTTTCGAGCCTATACAGCTTGGAGTAAGACAACATGCATAAAGAGGATGATGTGGTCAAAATACTCATTTGCCTAATAATTCTGCACACAGTGTAGTAGGGGTGTAACGATATTATCAATATCGCGATATTGCGATAGCTAAATTGTCTCGACATTATCGTGGTCACATGACGCAGACATCCCAACCTGCAAAAAGTCATTTCAGGGAGGTATCCCGAAGCCAACCCCCCGCCCGACCCCCCCAAAAAAAAGGGGGGAAGGAGGACAAGGATATGACATTTCACCACAGAACATGACTTTACTAAAAAATATAAAAGCATAAAATATTATTTCTATAAGCTATAGGCCTGTGCAATTATTCGTTAATTATGTTTTTAAATATGTAGATTACTTTTACTATTTATATAAGCTGCTTATACTATTTATGTAAACTGCTTTTATTTATTTTCCATTGCACTCTCCCTCTGCCATTGTGCTCCTGTTTCTAGATAGACATAACTGATTAATTTGGTTCGGGAGAACAGATAAAAGCCCGCCCACACTGACAATTGATTGGTTGATTTGCCGAAACAGGCCAATCAGGATGCTCTCTGTCTTACGTGCGCTTCGCACACACGCACACTAGCACACACACGCAAGGTCTCTCGCTCCCTCTCCCCCTCTCTGCCGTGCGCGCGCTACACGATTTGAAACACAGTCTCTTCTTTGCGCGCTCTTGCTCGCTCGCTCTAGATTCCGGGAGATTCTAACTAATTTGCGGGCATCAGGGAGCCGCTATCAATATGCAGGAGACTCCCGGGACTTCCGGGAGACTTGGGATGTCTGCATGACGATATGAAACGATAGGTCTTCTGGGCAAAAAGTGTATTTTTTAAAATCTATTTGTTTTGGGCCACGTATATTTCGCTTGACACAGTATCTGTCAAACGAACTAAAACCGAATGCACAATATGGCTTAATTCCTTCAAGTCTGGTTTCGCTGCATGTTTCAAAATAAAGCACACACTTTGTTCAGATGATCAGCTCATGATCTGGTGTTTTCCGTGCCCCAGAACGGCTTCGAATGAATGCAGTGAACTCGTTTATTGCATTGCTGTGAGTTTAGCGCGCGTTTTGGAATGCAATGGCCACCAGTTAGGCTTGTTTTCCATGGCCTGTTTTTACTGAAACTGAAGTTTTCCTTAAAAATAAAAGCTCCACTGCCGTTTCCATCAAAATAAATGCTTAAAAGTGTAGTATGAATTGCTAGCAGCTAGCGGTTTAAATGCAGTCTAAATTCAAATATCTCTTTCAAGTGTAGAAATTAGGAAATAATTATTGCAATTTTCCTACTGTAGTGTAAAGCAAAAATAATATACCTATGAAATATTGGAAATATACCTAAATGAAAATTTCATATAGGTATATTTCCAATATTTCATAGGTATATTATTTTTATATATATATATATATATATATATATATATATATATATATATATATATATATATATATATATATATATATATATATTATATATATATATATTATATATATAATATTTTAGGGCTGTCAGTCATTTAAATTTTTTGACCTAATTAATAGGGCTGGGCGGTTCCCTGATTACTGCTAAATCGCCATCACCTGCTTTCAAATGGAGCGGCATTTACTAGACCGAGCCGTAGATCACTGACAAGCTACACAATATCGCATTCATTATCGCAGATGAATCGCCTTCGATAATGAATGCGATATTGTTCAATAAAACACCTACATTTTTCACTTCAAAATTTTAGTTTTTTTACTAACCACGCATAAACCTCACTTTCTCAAAAACACAATCATGTACATACTCCTCACATATTATTGTAGCCCAGTTTGTGCTGATTACAGTGTTTTTAGACTTTAGCCATTTATATTTTTATAAGCAACTGAAAAAAACACAAATATCAGGGCATGTCAAAACTTCTCTAGGCCCCCAAAACACCTTCAGGCCTCAGAGGGTTAAATGAGAAAGTATGAATTAGACATTACAAACTGTAGTGTTAGAAATATTTAATTTGATTCAACATAACATTTACTACTCAGAAACATTTAGGCTACATAGACTATGGAACATAAAAGAAGATAATTTGAGAAACATTTCAGTATTCTTTGTTCATACAATGAAAGTCACTGGTTTGTTACCAAAACAGCTTTGTTACCCACAGTCTTCAAAATACCTTATTTTATGTTCCACAAAGGAAGGTTTGACATGGCATGAAAGAGTGAGTAAATAATGACATAATTTATTTTTGGCGGATCTCTTTAATGTTTTTATTTTTATTATTATTATTATTTTTTATTTAATGGAATGATACCCTAAATAAGGAACTAAATCTGCCAGTAGGTTGCGGTAAATGTCTTCATTCGATTCATTCAAACAGCTGATTCATTCAGGAATTAATTAAATGGCTCTTTTTATGAATGTGTCTTTGAATCATTGGTTCATGCGATTGGTTTATAACGCGGATTCATTCAGAAACTAAACACCCCTCTGTTGCTTTGAGATGTGCAACAATTCTGCTATGGCTTTAAAAGTAATATGTACTCTGCAATATTGTGCATTAAAAACATAATATTTTGTTTAAAATATAACGCTATTTCCAACTTATTTACACAACTTTTGTGTAAAAATCACATTTAAACTTGTGGTATTCGGACATAAACAGCACCCTGACATACAGGGGCATTTTTTGCACCAATATCTTGAATTTTAGGTAGAGGTTGACCGATTAATCTGCCGATTTTTGGCATTTTTTTTAATTAATCGGCATCGGCTGATTGTGCTGCAAATTAGGCCGATTTATAGGCAGGCACACCGGCGGGCAGCTAAGCGTTGTTGCAGAACTCCCTCTGAGGCTGCGTGAGAGACGGAGCAGCTCACACTCTGCAGCAGCGGCTGAAGCTAATGGCAGGGCAAAACAGACCGTTTAGATAATTACGTTTTACCCGACTAGAATTGATGCCGGATAGTTATTATATTCATAAGTGCAACAAGTCATTTGCATGTGAAAGTAGAAACACGTTGAATTCAGACAAAACTTCTGGGCTGATTGTAACGTGCACGTTAACTTTTCTCATGAAACGTGTGTAGGTCCGACAAAATCCTCCCCGATGACATCACTCATAGGGGTATAAGAAAATATTTTGTTTGGCAATACTGTATCGATTCTCAAAAATGGAATATCGATATTTAAAAAAATAAAATCATACAAGATTTATGGCAGTTGTTTCGTTTTGAGTTTAGATCCCGGCCGCTAGAAGGCAGTCTGCGTCTCTGAACAAATCCTGAGTGACAGGATATACTAGCATTAAGGCACGCTATTAATTTTAGCATTAATATAGTTCGCTGCTAGTAATAGAGGAGGTAAGAATTGTCCCAGTTCCTGTTTCGCTGTACAAAGCTTAAGTATGCCGTCATTTGGGCTTTTGTGGTAACATCCACCGCGGGACCATGGTTCCGCCGCCTTGGTTCCGCCGACTGTGGTGTCCCGTGTGAAGATGCTCGCGCGGAGCGCAGCGGGTGGTAGGGTCGCCGCGTGGGGCGCAGCTTTCTTTCATTTTGGGGGCGTTTTGTGTAGTTGGGGCGGTGCTCGCGTCGCAGTCTCTGTGATTCCATGCGGAACATAAATACAAACTGAAAAACCTGTGAAATCCAAGTGGAAAGGTTCGACATCTGTATTTATTTTATTGTTTTACAATTGTTTTGTTTTCTTTAGGAATACTGTAAGCACTTTATTTTTTCATTGATATTAAGCAGGTGTAGTTATTTTGTTCAGATGAAACTTCAATGGAAAAAAGCCGTCATTTGCTCAACCCTATGATATATTTCATGCAGGTGATGGAGCAGCTGGGTGATGCTCGTATCGACAGACAGGAAAACAGCAGACAACAGCGCAAGGCTGAGATTCTGGAGAGTATCAAGAGGCTGTATCCTGGATCAGTGGTGAGAAGCAACGACTTATTGTTCACAGTGTTATTGTGTTGTGTCACATTGTGTTATGTTTGTGTTGTGTTATGTTATGCTTTATGCTTACATATGGTCAACTCATTTTCCAGTACGGGAGACTGATTGACCTGTGCCAGCCCACACAGAAGAAATTTCAGATTGCTGTTACTAAAGTTCTGGGCAAAAACATGGATGCCATCATTGTGGACTCTGAGAAGACGGGTCGTGACTGTATCCAGTACATAAAAGAGCAGCGTGGAGAACCTGAGACTTTCCTGCCCCTAGACTACCTGGAGGTGGTGTCACTGAATTTTAAATTTCATTCAGTGTGTTGTGCTTGCGCAAGTTAGCTCATGTATTATAATGTCCTCAACAGGTCAGGCCTACAGATGAGAAACTGCGCGAGTTGCGTGGTGCTAAATTGGTGATTGATGTAATTCGATACGAGCCGCCACAGATTAAGAAAGCCCTGCAGTATGCCTGTGGAAATGCCCTGGTCTGTGAAAACGTTGAGGATCCCAGCATCACCGCCTTTAGAACAACACACACACAAAATACAAAAAGAAAAAAAAAACACAAAAAAAAATCAACTTAATTTATTATTATTTTTCTCTTAAAGAAGCCTTATGATAAAAGCAAACCTCATAACAAAATTGTTTCTTATTAAAAAATTAATGCATAAAAAATTAATTCAAGAAACATCAATTAAATAAAATCAAACAATTACTGAAAATTAAACAAACTTTTTTTGGCAAACAAAGGGGATTTACTATTAAAAATAAAACATGGAAGAAATGTTGTGTGATTATTCCTTAAAAAATAATGTTTGTTTCATTTTAGTAGTAGTAGTAGTAGTAGGCTATGTACATTCTACTGAAAAATTGACCGGACTTTTATTTTGACGGTTTTCCGTGTTTATGTCCTCATTTAGAGAGACGACAGAAGCTGAAATCACTGCGAGCATCACACGCGCTTCAGTGTAAATGAAACCTCGCATCTGCGCCATTCATTAGAATCATGCAGAACATGCAGGATTCATATTTAAATCGGCTTCCGCATCACGGAAATCACAGGACACTACAGTTATACC
Organism: Cyprinus carpio; assembly: GCF_018340385.1. Taxonomy (NCBI): domain Eukaryota; kingdom Metazoa; phylum Chordata; class Actinopteri; order Cypriniformes; family Cyprinidae; genus Cyprinus; species Cyprinus carpio. Next base: position 2,440,874 of record NC_056619.1, read on the forward strand.
AGCACAATGTATATTCTCACACTTTAACTGCTTCTATTCTTGAACACTTAATGATTATCTAATCAAAATAAAAGAGCAGCGCTGAGTCTAGGAGAACTCACCGGTATCACACACACTCCAGACGTGTCGCATTCAACTCGAGCAGTGGTCTAAAACAGTTTATTTATTCACCAAACGGACACAAGTTTACTTCAAGAATGAACAATGAGGCATAGATAAGTTTGAAGTTCAGTGTTTAAAAAAACGGATCAAACGGAAAGAGCGATCTATATTATAGATCTATATATGAAGCATACAGACTTTATTAGAGCCACAGAAAGAGAAACGTTTCAATGAAAGTGCTCAATATACAATTCATTATGTACATTAACAACTATTGGGGGGGAATATAATGTAATTTAATGGAAAACTATGTGAATGGCGCTCTGTGGCGCGGCAGGATTTTCTGCCAGCTGCATTTAAATCCGGGTCTGAAGTTTCTCGCTCTGTTCAGCGTGTAGTGTCACGTGTCTAAACAAATAGCACGTGCTGTCAGTGATTTCAACCACTAGAGGCCGCCCTCGCACTGTATAATGAAACAGACCCTTCTGAGCCGCTCCAGCAAAGGACGCCACCCAGAAAACTATCGGCATGGATTTTTGGCGATAACAGATTGTTCCTGCAATCAACTATCGGTGCCGATTATCAGCAAAACCGATACATTGGTCAACCTCTAATAATAAATCATATAACTGTTTAAATGTCAATCAAAAATATTTTCAATACACAAATATCAACAAATATGAAGGACGGAATTGTAACTATTTACAGGGTATCTGCAGGATTTTTTTATGACCCATTTTAAGAGTTTGCACAAGTAAAATGAACACAGTATGAGTGGGGTTGGACAATGTCTGTGGTGAAATACAGTACTGAGCCATAAAATTACATGATTCACATTTCAGATAGGCCTACAGGTTTTCACAAAAACAATAATCTTATACAACAGGATTTCAGCCTTTAGACAGTTTCTCTGAAAAGCGATAAATCAAGCATATAAATTATTGTCAATTTAAAACTTATAAATATTACTGTCTTAATTGTTTAGATTTTTAGAAGGCACATTAACTTTTTCTCATTTACAAATCTGTGTGTTTGCTGCTTAAAAACATGAGTGGATATTTGCATTGATCTGACCAAAAACGGCAAGAAAGGCTTGTTGGAAATGCAAATTCATTCTGTGCCGTGAAGTGGTTCTTTAGGAGTGCTGAAATATTGTGGTTTCCCCGGTAGCGGATGAACACAAAGCAGCTCGCACTCATAAACGCTGCTTTATCAGGAATTATAGGTAAAATGAAAAATGCCAAAGACACATTTCTGAGGACAGTCGGTTCCCTTCAGATACATTTAAATAAAGACATCGGCGCCACGTTTTGACTTGAAACGTGCAGCTCTCATATTTATTAATGACATCGTTGCCTTTTAAAGTTTAATCCAGCCATATCGCGACACTTGTCTTTCCGTTCCCTGTAAGACCTCTTGAAATTATAATTAAGAAATTTCTTATACCATTTAACATATTTAAAACTTTTTATGGCTTAAGTTTAATACAACTCACTTTAGGAGTTTTTAAGGAGATCTGCATTAGATAGACCGTCGGGCAGAGTGCTGATACATTTTGGTAGCCCGACTGGAAAACGCAATAGCCCTGAGACGTCGGGCTAGCGATTTTGAGAGCCCTGACATGCTTTGAGTCCCTCCAGAATTTTGCTATTCTGCGATCGATGAATTTATCGCAAAATCAAGCAAACTCAATTTTCATGAAGGTTTGCAAATTTTCATAATTGCCGCAGATTTTCCGCAAATTTGGGGCTTCACGCATCCCGTGATGTCATCGCAACGCGCATTTAGTCAGAGAAAGGTTGTTTCTCAGTTCCAAAAATGGAATGAACAGCCTTGCGTTCTCATCATGGCCGATTTACAAGAGCTACATTGGATAAACAAACTGAAAATGGAACAAATTTGCGCTACTCGTTTGGGCTACGTAGCACAAACTGTTTATCTGCTCAAGCCAGAGCCGCGGGCAGATTTCGATCACTCGACACTGTATACACAACGCTGGCAGATACATTGAAGAAAGCAGTCGAATTCACCACAGAATCAGTAATATCTCTGTGAAATCTTGTGAGAAGCATTCAAATTCGGTGCAGAATTGCGTTAGATCTCATATCAGAACAAACACCACTGATGTGGAAACCAAGAAAAACATTGTTCAATAAACACATCACCACCACCATTTACCATAAATTAAACATAGTAAAACTACAGGAAAAACTTGTGGCAGAAATGGTCTAATGTTTGAGTAATTTTAAATGCTTCACACAACTTTTTCCAGTACTTCAAAGCTTTAAGTATTACCGAATTTGACAGTTATTTTTAATGTGACGATATTTGTTCATCCTTCATAGGTTTCCCGCATGTATAAAACTAAAAGTTTCATAATGTTGGAAAGCAAACACTTATTTAAAAATAAAAAAAGATATTAAATTTCCACTAGTAGATGGCTTCAGAGATTTACTAATAGGCCATTTCCAACCCCTAATATATATATATTTGTATTTAATGAATTATATAGACATTAGGAATGACAATAATAAAAGTTAATTTTATCTGCATCTCAACTACCTAGACAGCACAAGTACGTCTGTAAGACGTCTGCTGAAGATCTGGGAAACATCTCCTGTGTAATATGACATGCGTCTCAGAAGCAGTTTTACATGCATTCTAATAAATGTCTATTTGACATCTGACAGGAAGCATCTTAGAGACGTATTGCAGATGTGCAAGCACTCTTAAAAATGAATCTTGCATATGTAAATGCAGACATCAAATACTCACATGTGATGAGTATCGCACATGAGATGTACATGTGCGATTAGGGTGAGTGCTTTACTGTCAGACGCTGGTGCCACATTCTGTAGAACTTACTGGCACTGGTGCTGGTTTTCCTCAATTTTAGTCTGGAGCCCTGCAATGTTCCTCGAAGTCAGAAAAGTCATAACGGTGTTAGAAGAATGTTGTCTGTGGTGTATTTTCACTGCAAAACAATAAGAAATGGCGCAAATTGAGAAATTGAGAAAAGCCACAGCAAAATAAGTAATTTTAGGCCACAAAAATCAAAAAAAAGTTCTGCGAAATCCTGGAGGGACTGTTTAACCTCCAGCACTCGTCCATCACCATTTTAACCTTCGTATGTGATCCACATATCTGTCAAGTTAACCAATTATGTTTAATGCATGAGTTGGCATAATTGGTGCTCGTGACGGAGCAGTAGCGGAACATTCTGGGAGCGTGTGAAAACCTCAATGCTCCGATTTTCAAAAAATCTGCTCGTAGCTCCAGGCAAAACCATGCTGCTCCGCTCCCACTTCTCTCCGCTCACATACTCTGCGACCAGCATTTTTCCTCAGATATACATCTCGTATATGGATTTAACATTGTCCGCTGCTCAATATAGTTGATTTTGATTAATAAGCAGACACATGCACTCTTTGTATGTTTAATAATGCTACACCGCTAATATTTGTCATAAACATCCTTTATTGCTATAAAAATACCATGAGCTACATACAAAACACTTACAGAAAATATATTTTCGTAATTATATATCTATTTGCTTTCATATTTTGTGTAGAAAATAACACTCGCGCACGTGGAAGAAAACGGACGTTGCTTTACAGATTACGTAATTCAGTGGATAATTAATATAAATGTTATTCTGTATAAAGAACATGTGAGAATAAATCTGTTCTCAAATACCAACAATAACAAGAACTCAGCATCCACTCTCTTCTCTTATCCGGTATACTCTTCTTCTGTGTTCGTTTACACTGGTTTTTGAAACCGCGCCACCACTCTCAGCCTTTTGTGCAACAGCAGCTGCTCTGGTCACGTGATCCTAGCTCAAATCTTATTGGACGGCCCGTGTTTTTGCTTTGCAAAACTGAAAAGAACTGGTTTTCGAACTGGTTCCAAATAAAAAGCATTCACATTTTCAGTGTGCTATTGTTTGCGGTCTATGTGGAAGCATCCATAGGAATCTATTGTTTTATTCCAGTGTGTCATTGCGTCCAATATTCGTTTCTCTTTTTCACGCACCTTGTGGGAAGGCCTTAACACCGTAGAAACCCAAAACATTATTATGATTATTTCTTAGACATTACTCACTTTTGGTGGGAAATGTAAAAAAAAAAAATTTTGGTTTGTATTTGGTAGTTTATTGGTTCCTGGATCATGTGGTGTTGTTTTTTAGACTGTGGCTCTAGATGGGACATTATTCCAGAAGTCTGGAGTGATCTCCGGAGGTGCCAGTGATCTGAAGGCTAAAGCTCGGCGCTGGGATGAGAAAGCCGTTGATAAACTGAAAGACAGAAAGGAAAAGCTCACAGATGAGCTCAAAGTAAGTAATTCTGAGTCTGAAGGATGTTTAATGCAATGTGGGCATGGAGATTTGCAGTTGACTGATTGAATTGAGTGTTTGTGTGTGAATATCAGGAGCAAATGAAGGCAAAGAGAAAGGAGGCAGAGCTGCGTCAGGTGCAGTCTCAAGCTCATGGTTTGCAGATGAGACTCAAATACTCTCAGAGTGATCTGGAGCAAACCAAGACCAGACATCTGTCCCTTAACATGCAGGTACCCACCACTTATTCAGGTTTTGTTTCAAACTGCCACAAGAAAAATGCTGCTTATTGCTTTTATAAAAAGTGGAAGAAATAAGACACTGATGTTCAATAATAATAATAATAATAAATCTGTCTTTTATGATGTAATAGTTTATTCGCCTAATTACAAACCATTTAAGGTGGTGAAGCTACATAGCCACTGGTCATAGGTGTGTATTTAACAGCATTTTCTAGCAGCTTTGAATGTGGCCCATCCAGTCGAAAACTGGAGTCAGAAATGTTCTGTTCTTCTGTTTGTTCTCTCTTCTTATCAGAAGTGACTTACTACAGTAGAGATATTTGTCACATTTTCTTATTGGGGTGATTTCAGGAAAAGTCAAAGCTGGAGAGTGAACTTGCTAACTTTGCTCCACGCATTAATGACATTAAGAGAATCATCCAGTCACGAGAGAGAGATATGAAAGACCTGAAAGACCGCATGAACCTGGTAGGTCACAGTACAGTTATCTAAAAACAACTTTACCATGCTTCATTTATTACTTGTCTTTAGTCTTGTTTGTGTTTGTCTTTCATTACAGGTGGAGGATGAGGTGTTTGTAGAGTTCTGTAAAGAGATAGGAGTTCGTAACATTCGTGAATTTGAAGAAGAAAAAGTCAAGAGACAGAATGAGATTGCAAAGAAACGGTGAGATCATTGAAAAAAAAAAATCATTGATTTATAATTTAGCTGAATTATTTTTTTATTTTATTTTTTTATATACATCTACATCAATTAGAATTTGTGGGCAGTACTTAACAGTTGTAGTTCTCCCTCAGATGCAAATAGTTGATGTACCTACTGATTAATCCTTTTCTCAAAATCTCTGGTAGCTTGGAATTTGAGACTCAGAAGACACGTCTGGCTATCCAGCTGGACTATGAGAAAAACCAGCTGAAGGAGGACCAGGAGAAGGTGATCATGTGGGAACAGACAGTCAAGAAAGATGAGAATGAGATAGAGAGACTCAAGAAGGTAGAGAACATTCAGATACTCGCATAATGATACTCCTTTAAACCTGGAAATGATGATTGATCTCATTGAATCGAATTCATTTAATATTTCCCAACAGGAAGAGCAAAGGAACATGAAGATCATTGATGAAACCATGGCACAGCTGCAGGATCTGAAAAACCAGCATTTGGCCAAGAAATCTGAGGTTAATGATAAAAATCATGAAATGGAGGAGATCCGCAAGAAACTTGGGGGTGCCAACAAGTGAGCCCTTTCAATGTTTTATTCTAGACATGCATAGATGATCCAGCATGTTTTATTAGATTGTGCTGGTTTTAACTCATTGAGAATTTTTTTTATTCAGATACAGTAACTCTTTTATAGAGATTTTTAACAGAGTTAAGCCAAATACAGTTTTGTAGTTTTTAGTAAAAATAAATTTTAAAAACTTGATATAATTCAGACCTGCCAACCTGTACGCATTTTGCGTAGCGGCTACGCATTTTGACCTCAAAGTATGCTGGGACGATTTGTCACTCTAAACTCTCAAAAATCTAGTGACGCCTCTGTCCACGTGCAGTATTCAAAACAAGCAACAGAAAAAGATGAAGAGTTCAACCAATCAGAGCATTTTTTGTTTGTTTTGCATTTAAATAGTTTCTGCATTTTATTTCTCTCCTAGTAGCCTATAGTTTGTAGTTTCAGTTCAAAGCGTCTTGCGCTCGCCCCGTCAGATGCTCTGACAGAAAGGCTGCATGTGAGGCTGACAGAGATGCGTTGTTTAATGTTTGAGATGTGCTGTTTTCCTTCATGCAAAACTTACATTTCACAGGTAAATTCTCCATCTGTAAATGTTAAAAAAGCCATGGAAAATTTCAATTTTTCTGTCAGAAATACATGAGCTTCTGCTTTAGAGATTCTTCGCTAAACTCCACAGACTTCATTTAGAACGAGCGCCGCCGTATGCATGCGCGCCAAACAGACAGAACTCAATGAAATAGAAGCGCAAAAACTCTTTTCGCTGAAATATTTGTAGTTGGACAATAAATGTGACATATGTAGAATTTTAAACCTACAAGTTTTAAATTTCATTTAAAGTATATTTGTATGATGGCACTAACTGTGAAGTGTAATAGGGTAATCAAGATAGCCTTTTTACTCAGTCTGTGCTTTTTATTATTTTCATTTTTAGTTAAGTAACTTTAACTTCTGCTTTAAAAGGATTATTTTTGTTCTTAGATTGGAATGTTACAATGTAATGTGATTTTAACCCTTTTTTGCACATAATGTATGCCTACACGCCTACATTTACTTTATTTGTTTAATCCAAATACAAAATACCGAGATATATAGGCTACTGTATACCGCAAATCAGCCAAAAAATACACAGAGAGAAATTTTTGCTCATATCCGCCAGCCCTATACAGACTTGTACTGGAGTTTGTAAATGACATAAAAAAAAAAAAAAACTAAAAAAAACTAAATGTCAAAAATGAACTAAACTGTAAAAAAAAAAAAAACTGTAAAACAGTAAGCAGTAAACTGTTTACCCCCGCTGATGGTACTCAAAACAAAGTTCCCAGGTTGGCAGGTCTGTATCATAATATTTCTTGCCATGAAAATAGCCACAAAAACAAACATCAGGGTGTCCGTGCAGTCTTAAAAAGTATTAAAAGTTGATAAAATCAATTTAGAGAAAATTAAGGCCCTTAAAAAGTATTAAATGCTATTTACCAAAGTATCATCTTTTCATTATGTATATGTTCTGTCTAGTTTATTTATGGAATCCCACAAGACGGCAATCACTGACTGAATGCGCTGCTGCGTGATAGCGTGGGGCATGTTGATCCTGCTCTCGCTGGATTTCTGACCATTATCACATGCTCCCATCCGCTCCCGCGATATTTGAATCCACTCCCAGAAAACATTCTAAAGGTGTATTTAATTTTCGCGCATCAGGGTGCCGCTATCAATCGGTGGGGTTTAAATCCCTTTTGAAATAAGCGCTGGCAGTTCACTTTCGATTTCGCGATCGCACACGCGATCTATATTTGTCAATGAGCTCGCTATCTGTTGAGGAGTAAATCCTCCAAAACCTTGTCAGTCATCTCTCCTTACTTTTGACCCGTGATCAGTCAATCTGACTTCTGCAGCTCGTGTTGGATGCAGGGTGGGGGTTGTTGTTTTTTTTTGCCACGAAATTGGGCTGCTTTTAAACTGTTGTCATCGATTGATTTTCCCCAGTGGGTTAAAGGTTTGAAATATTGCATAAATTACATTTGGTTGAAATGCTTGCACTGAAACATTTTGCATTCTACCTGTAATAAAACTGTGCTAAATGTTTTGGGCCACACTAGTAAGAATTTGAGTGGTGTTTATGATAAATGTGCTAAATGATAACATGTAGATGATAACAGTGACTAAAATATGTATTTTAGGGATGGAAATGAAATTTTTATATTTGGGACATGGTAGTTGCGCTACTTTTGGGCGTTTTTTTTTTTTTTTTTTTTTTTTTTACTGGTATGGGCTTGGGATGCACAATTAAAAGGATGTAATAGTTTTGATCATTTACACTTGATCAGGTGCAGTACTGACAATATCAAATCAAGCACTCCGTAATCACAGGTAAACTGTCTGATCAGTCAGATTTTTGTCATGAGAAGTGTTCCACAAAACAGCTATGGTTTGCAGATAGTTATAAGAGCTGATGTTACAAATACATCTTTTGAATATACTGTGTGAACTCATTGTCCCGTTAGCTCGGAGAGCTTTATTTTCCCTCCTCGGTAAGTTTTGTCAGTTGTTTTGTTTATTGGTCTATTTCTTGTTTCTTGGGTTGCATTGGTTAGTCACTCAGTTAATTATCTTGGGCTTCATTCCACCCCTTCTGAATTATGTTGTATTGATAAGGAGTTATCACAAAGTAGGTCTGTTTAGTTGTGCTATCTTACAATCAGTATATAGTAAATGTAAGTTAAAGCGTCGCCGATGTAACCTGTTAACCCTCTGGAGTCGACTAACGCGAATGCGCATTTTGTGGCATATTCTCCTGATAAGACCGAAGAGAACTTAAATTACACTTTCAGTTTTGATCGTACAGAAAAGAGCAATACATCAATCGAATCTGTAAAGGGTCTTCTTTTATTTGTATACACACATAATTACAACAAAACTTTGTGCATTTATAAAATAAAGAAAACAAACAGAGTGCGCTGTCTGCCGCCTTGGTTCTGCGTGATCTTCATTTTGAAACGCGTCATTAAAATGAACTGTAACTCAACAAATACTCAGCCGGAGACATGAGAGATAGATCTATAGAAAGCTTGACATGTCTACTTTTAAACTGAGCAAGTCTTAAACAAAACAAATATTCTGTGATAAAGTAAACCATATGAAAACAACACGATGTCCAGTCTTTCATGTCTCCCTTCATTATATCTAATGCGACCACGCCCATGTGCCAAGCGCGCTATTGATATTACAATAGTCTACGTGAAGCTCGTGGCGGGTAAATGCCCATACAGCTAACAAAGCAGCGAGACTGTACTGTTTTTTAAATGTTACTGTTCGCTTCGCACTGAGAGGAATAAGACATAATTCACCTCAATAAAACCGCTGAGAGGAATAAGATTTAGATTACCGTAGAAAGAAGAATGAAGCAGCTTGACCCAGCAGAGATCATAAACATAAGTCTTTTTTATTATTAATCTACTTGTATTAGTTTTCATATAACTTGTACACATTTTACTTTTTCCAAAATGTAATTCCTGACTAAATGTATAATCAAGTGAAACATTATGAAGTTTCATTTACATCATCTCAATGTTTCACGATGCCAGGATGTTTTTTTTTGTTGTTGTTTTTTATGTTCTAACGTGTAACATAGACAGCAATAAAATATAAAAGTAATATGAGGTATGTGCCAGGTATGTGATGTTCATTTATATATTTCAACATGACACAATACCAGTCAAAACTTTTGAACAGTAAGATTTTTTATATTTTTGTAAAGAATTCTCTTCTGCTGACCAAGCCTGCATTTGATCCAAAATACAGAAGGTTGCATTTACTAGCAGTAATATTGTGAAATATTTTTACTATTTTAAATAAGTGCTTTCTATTTGAATTTATTTTCAAATTTAATTTATTCCTGTGATTAAAGCTAAATTTTCAGCATCGTTACTTTAGTCTTACTCCAAGTGTAACAATATACACTATACCATTCAAAAGCTGGGAGTTAGTATATATAGAAATTAAAACTTTTATTTAGCACACAAGTCATGATAACTACAATAATCATGTTACAATCGATGCTGTTCTTTCAATTCAGCAAAAAATATATAATAATAATAATAAAGTTTTTTTTGAGTAGCAAATCAGAATATTAGAATGATTTCTGAAGGATCGTGTGACTTGAGTAATGATGCTAAAAATTCAGCTTTGGAAGTCAGCTTTGATTGTTTCTAATAAACTGTTTAACTGCACTCGCAAGTGAATCTCAAGTTATTTTGTGGGATAATTAAAAATATTCTAAATAAACTACAAACATAAAAATATAGTTTATTTTGTCCTCAGTCTTGTGAACAAATGTTCTCTAGTGACTTCAAATTTGTAGTTTTTCACTAACCACGCATAAACGTTGTTTTCTCAAAAACACAATCATATACATACATGCTATTTACATATTATTGTAGCCCAGTTTGTACTGATTACAGTGTTATTAGACTTTAGCCATGTATATGTTTATAAGCAACTGAAAAAAGCACAAATTAACTACACGATTCCTGTATATACCCTGAATATTGCATAGATGTTTTCAAGAAAATGGGTATGATGATGTAAAGAAAAACTTTGTGTTTGTATAGGGAGTTGACGCAGCTGCAGAAGGAGGTGACGGCCATTGAGACCAAGCTGGAGCAAAAACGCAGTGACAGACATAATCTTCTGCAGGCTTGTAAGATGCAGGACATCAGACTTCCCCTCCGATCTGGAACTATGGATGACATCAGCCAGGAAGAGGTGTGTGCCAGACTAATCCATGACAAAATAAACTCTCAAAATTATGAACTACCAATCAGAAGTTTGGACACATGATCAATCAATTAGTGTTTTTATAATCTTAAAAGAATTTTGATCTAGAAGTGTATGCTTGAAATAAGTTGTGTAGATACTCTATATGATTTATTTAAAAAAAAAAAAAGTTAACTTTAAACAGTACCGTTTGCCTTTTGTGGAGTAGATAAAAAATAACAGAAGTCAATAAATGTCCAGAATTAATTGGAACTTCATTACTGTTTGAAAATATAACCCAGACAAAAAATCTCAAATATAAAATATTCATGTTTTTTCCCCTACATAATTATCATTCTTGTAATGTTCCACATTTGACAGTTTTCATCACATAAAACTATTTTAAAATAAAGCTTCATCCTACAAAGTGTGAAATAATCCTGGTAAAGAACAAGTAGGTATACTAAAGGCACAATATGTAAGATATTCTTTTCATTAAAATATCAAAAAATCACTAAAACAGTGTTATTTATATTTTGCTGACTTGTGTATGTTTGTGTAATGTTTAAATCCAGAGAAATTTTACATAGCAACTCATCCCTGGTCATTGCGTCACCTGCCAATGACACCATGCACCCTCGATTTCCAGTTTTGCTTTGTATAAAACATGGAAACACCAAAGACGTTTTAATATGTTATGCATTTTAATAGACTGGCGACGACCACAGAGTAGCATTATAACAGAACTTTCAAATGTATCTAGTATGATAAAACAGCGCTGCTTTACCCCACATACACACCACCGGAAGGATCGGAAGCCGTCAACTGTGTCATAATAAAAGCTCCGCTGCTTTCGAGCAGCATGTCATGCTCATTCAGCGGCCTCGTTTTGCTTCGACTGCTTTCAAGTTGTCAAGTCACCTTTATTTATATAGCGCTTTTAACAATACAGATTGTGTCAAAGCAACTGTACAGCATTAAATACGAAAATAGTGTGTAAATAATGCAAAAGGCAATTTATCATTGAATTCAGTTATGTCATCAATCAGCTCAGTTCAGTTTAAATAGTATCTGTGCAATCAAGTCAACGATATCGCTGGAAATGAAGTGTCCCCAACTAAGCAAGCCAGAAGCAAGGAATCAAAACTCCATCGGTGACAGAATGGAGAAAAAACCTTGGGAGAAACCAGGCTCAGCTTGGGGGCCAGTTTTCCTCTGGGCAGAAAAACCAGCAGTTCCATTCCAGACTACAGCAAAGTCACATTGTGCAGAGGACTCAACTGGTTCCTGTGGTCTTGTCCCGGTGGCCGTCTAGGAGACAAGGTCTTCACTAGGGATCTGTCTCTGAGGCTCATCTAGTTGTCCTGGTCTGCGCTGATATTCAGGGCTGTAGAGGTCCTCTCTAGGTGCTGATCCACCATCTTGGCTGGGTACATACTGGATCCAGGTGACTGCAGTGACCATCTGATCTAGATACCAACTGGATCTGGTGGCTACGGTGACCTCGGAATAAGAAAGAAACAGATTAATATTAGCGTAGATGCCATCAGCAGAAGACAGTTGTTTGGCTGTGGGGAAAAAAAAAGTCGCCCTACATTTAAAAACACTTGTCTATCACATTCGAGTTCATGAGTTCACCTACCAATGTGTGAGAGGAACACAGCTTTCACTCTCAACCAAACTAGCATTACTAGACAATCAGAAGATTTTGCTCTTATAAACATGAGACGCGCATTAGCTGATGAATGGAAAAGACAGCTGGGTCTTGAGTGCGACATTGGCCTTGAGTGTGACGCAATGGTCAAAGATTTCCATCCAGCATCATATTTACATAGAAAGGCTATTAAAAAAGCAGCAAACCTTTGTGAATAGCTCAGAGTAATCACATCATCTCCATAAGAATGATATGATTTCCAGATCAGGTCAATCATATATTCATGAAAAAAAAAATCAGTTTGAATAAGGAACCATGTACCCTTTTGTTTTATTAGTTTATTTATTATAATTTGAAAGATGATAACTAGTGGTCGACTGATATATCGCCAAGGCCGATATATCGGCCGATATTTGGCATTTTTCAAATATCGGCATCGGCTGATAAGTTTTTCAGCTTGGCCGATGTGTTCGAGGCACGGTATTTTTATGGCACGCTTGACTTTTTTGACAACGCTGAGAAAGGCAGCGCCTGAGCTCTCAGAGCTCACACTCTCCCTCTTGTTTACTGTCATTGTGAACAGTTCTGTCTAAAGCCACATTACAACCTTAACAGATTTACATTAGAGAAATCAGAAAAACACATACTTCACATACTCACTTTTTTTAACACACAACAAATCTGCCACGTCTGTGTTTTTCTCACACAAACAATAACAAATCAAAATAAAAACTTACGTACAATGATCCTCTGAGAAAAATAATCCCGTCTGAATGCAAATGTCTGTGTTTGTCGGCGATATTTTATTTCGCAACGCGTTTCCTTGTGTGTTTTGGCCAACGTGAATTATCGTAGATGCTCTTACCGCACGCATGTTTGATTTATTTGCTTCCTGGCAAAGAAACAATAAAAATAATAAAATCAAGAGCCAGATCACCTAAACTGTTAAGACTGGCTATTGTGTGCATGTATCCAGCATGATCACGTGTTCTCTGCGTGACGGTCGGTCCATGTGAATTTAATGCTTTAAACTCGTGATTACGAATTATGCTGCGTTTTATGCATTTGCCTACTGCCATATTCATGTCATTTTCTTTGTGTGCTGTATATAAAATGAGGGTTACCCTGGCTTTATTTGAAAAATATGATTCCCAATGCACACAAAACTCATATAATACTTAATCCACTGTCAAATAAATTCAAAACTTCCTTTTAATTATATTTTTATTAAATATTTATTTATTTGTGAAAAATACTGTCATCTAAAGTATGTTTATTTAACACAATTATTTTTTTAATCAATTTTCAAATGATTTCAAATTTCTTAAATATTAATTAAAAAAAATGTATTTGCAGTATCAGTACGAACCCCATTTAAGTTACCAGTTCTTGGACCATTTTAATTTTTTTTTTTTTTTTTTTTGTTGTTTGTTTTTTGTTGTTTATTGAACTGAAATGTAGTTTTCTGTAGTAAAATGTCTTTGTATATTTCCTATTTTATATTAATTTCCTAGTATTTAATTTACCAAGATTTCTTTTGAACAAAACAATTTCAGAAATGCCATGTTTTAGATTGTAGGTCATCTTGAACCCTGTCAAGGACAAAGCTAACCAGCAAAACTTGATATCAAAAGCATCCTAAATGTTACATGTTTGCACGTTATTGTAGTGAGTAACCTTTCTTGTTATTGCTGTTTCAAATATCCCACCATAATCTGTAGTCTGAGCCTGTCGAGGGCTAATGGCAATGGCAGATACGTTACTAGTTAGTTTCAAGGAAAATAATTTTCTTTTTTTGTTTGCCAAATAACCCTGTGTATGTGTCCGCCCCCCAACCCCTGGAAAAAAGTTCAGGCTCAGGATTTTTTTTTGCTTTAACCCCTGTGCCATTCTTCCAACGATGTAGCAAGTACATTGGGTGTTACAGGAAGTGTTCCCGGTTCCGGTTGTCCTAATTATTGCAGCCTAAAAATCCTTTAACGGATTTGAATATTAGAAATGTGTTAGTGTGTTGTGTAAGCCAGGTTAAAGAGATGGGTCTTTTAATCTAGATTTAAACTGACAGAGTGTGTCTGCCTCCTGAACAATATTAGGTAGGTTATTCCAGAGTTTGGGTGCTAAATAGGAAAAAGATCTGCAGCCCGCAGTTGATTTTGATATTCTAGGTATTATCAAATTGCCAGAGTTTTGATAATGCAGTGGACGTGGAGGACTAATGCAATAAGAGCCCATTCAAATACTGAGGTGCTAAACCATTCAGGGATTTATAAGTAATAAGAATCTATACAATGTTTAATAGGGAGCCAGTGCAGTGTTGACAGGACCTGGCTAATATGGTCATAATTCATAATATGGTCATAATTCCTGGTTCTAGTAAGAACTCTAGCTGCTGCATTTTGGACCAGCTGGAGGTTTATTTAATCTTTCAGAACAACCACCCAATGAAGCATTACAATAATCTAACCCTGAGGTCATGAAGGCATGAATTAACATTTCTGCATTTGACATTGGGGCCATAGGTCATAATTGAGATATATATTTTTGAGATGGAAAAATGCATTTTTACAAATATAGGCCGTGAAGAAATATAGAGCTGAGTATCATCAGCATAACAGTGAAAGCTAACACCATGTTTGCTGATGATATCTCCCAAGGATAACATGTAAAGCGTGAAAAGTAACAGCTGTAGTACTGAGCCTTGAGGTATTCCATACTGCACTTGTGATCGATATGATACCTCTTCAGTCACTGCTACGAATTGATGGCGGTCAGCTAAGTACAATTTGAACCATGCTTATTCACTTCCATTAATGCCAACAAAGTTTTCTAGTCTATTCAAAAGAATGTTGAGGTCATTAGTGTTGAACGCAGCACTAAGATACAATAGCACTAATAGAAAGATATTACCACGATCAGATGGTCAGACTTTCAGCCTCACCCTTCATAAGACGTTAATAAATCTTTAATACATTAGCTCATCCATGAACATGATTTCTGCCTCCGTCGGATTGCATCGGCTGTGAGGATGAAGACAACAACTCCTATGATTCCACACTCAGTCACAGCATCATCAGCACCTTTGTTTCTTTGTTTTTGAATACGCACCCTCTAGTGGCGAAAACTTACATATTGTGCCTTTAAAGCTTTTTACTAGTGTATTACATAAGCCCAGCTAACATCTTGCTTGTGTTTGTGCTGTAGGGCAGTTCTCAGGCCGAGGAGAGCCTCAGCAGCAGTCAGAAGACATCTAGCACTGTCCTAGCCAAGGAAGCTCTTATCGAGATTGACTACAGCAGCCTCTCAGAGGATCTAAAAGTACATCAGTGCTTGCATCTTTACACTATCATGATTTCATTACTGTTTTTACACTATCATTAGTGTTATGGTATGTTAAGATTGTGATGTGACTGATGCTTTGCAGGACTCACTGTCAGATGAGGAGATCAAGGCGGAGATGAGCACATTACAACAGAGACTCAATGAGCAGCAGAGCATCCTGCAGAGGATCAGTGCTCCCAACATGAAAGCCATGGAGAAACTAGAGAGTGTTAGAGACAAATTCCAGGAGACCAGTGACGGTCAGTCATTCCAAGCTTATGCTGTAAAATGAATCCAAATAAAAGTAAAAATGCAATTACGTTGATAAAGCACAAAAGACTGCAATTTAAATACATCTGTTTGTCAGTGTGAATGCCGGTCTCGCTGACCTTGAAAGAACAAACATATAAACACTGGAGAATTTAGAATGTATCTGTTGGAATTTTGAGATTTCTTGTGAGATCGCTTGTTGCAAAACTTACCATCCCATCACTGTTTTGAAATAAAATTTTGTTGAATGAGTAACACTGGCAGTGCATGAGCTGCACATTTACAGAGCAGAAGCAGGACAATGGTAGCATATCCACTGTTAGCCTGTCACATGCTTTTGCTCACCATCACCAGCCTAGGATGTGATATAGTCTCCCCTCCCAAAACATAAATTCTTATGAAAAGATTTCTATAAAGTCTTTTAGGTTTAATATCTTCCCTTCAGTATGTGTAGATTTAATGCAGTAAAGCAGGGCTATTCAGTTGGCAGTCCGCGGGCCTAATACGGCCCCCCAATCATCTTCATCTACAAGGTGGCAACACTGGCCCGGGCCGTTGTTTCACAGATGAAAAAGAAAAGGAAGACACTCACTGACAAGTGCTCATGTGAGGGGATTATAAGATATCCGCAACTCTAATTTAAACGAGTATAATGACCGTGCTATCGGTCATATCTTCTAGCGAGAAATAGCACAGAGACTGGACAAAGTTGATTTTCAAATGGAGTTTGAAAGTCTGTGCGTTCGACTTTCCACATACGCTGCTGAGCCACTTCAGCAGACAAAAACGCACACAATTATGTTAAAATGTGCAGTTATGGCGAGTTACCTCATAAACACGGTCTTAAATGAGTCCTAAATGACCATAAAATGTTGGGAGAAAAGTGAAAGTGTGTGTCAGATCCGCGTCATGTGCATCAGGTTTTAAAGAGATAGCGCTGCTTTTAAAGTGAAACCTGATGAAGTCTGTCATTGATGTAAATCAAAGAACAAAAGAAAAAGGAGAAATCACTCCACTGCTCTAGTCGCTGATTAACATTTGTAGTTTGAATAAAAAGTAATTTATATTCATTTTATAGTTTATACATATACAATTTATAGTTTATGTGAAGACTTAAGTTCACTTAAATTTAAAGTTGTCATATTTTTCAGAGCCTATTAAGTGTTAAAAATAATGGCTTTCAATTATACTGTAATGTGGAAAGGCTATAATTATTGGCTAAAAATGAGGGAAAATTAATTTAATAGAGATATCAGTAACATTACTGGTATCAATGATACTGACCTTCATTAACAGTAGGCTGCTTAGTAAAAAGATGCCATTAAATCGTATTTAAAATATACTATCTTTGTTATTTCTTCATTAATTTGGAGGTTCAATGTAAAATTATGATAGCATACATATATTAATATGCAAGTAATCACAATTAATTACATAAAAAATGTGTGATTGATTAGTTTCTTTTTAATCGATTGATAGCACTGATGTTAACCTTTGTAATGTTAACCAAAGATGTTATTGTTGGTATAATATTTATTTCACAGCTGAATATGCTTTTCAATTTAATTTCTTATTTTATACCCCACCCCCCACCCCACCCAAAAAAAAGATATTGGTATGACCGCCCCCACCTGGCCCCCTTCCAATTTTCAATTTGATAATCTGGCCCTCAAATGAAAATAATTGAATAGCCCTGCACTGAAGAGTTAGTTCACAAAATAATTAAAACAATATCCTTTACTTACCCTCATGTCATTCCATAGACTTTTATTAATGTTTATAACACAAATTAAGATATTTTCAGTTAAACCTGATTTAGAATGGGTAAGTAAATGATTGCAAAGTTTTCATTTTTGGGTATCCCTTTAAAAAGTTTAGCCTTGCAGAGTGGGGCCGAGTCGCTCAGCTTGTCTTTGGTTTGCAGCATTCCTAACATGCATTTACTGTCTTTTTTATGTTTGAACATCATAGAGTTTGAAGCTGCCAGGAAGAGGGCGAAGAAAGCCAAGCAGGCATTTGAACAGATAAAGAAGGAGAGATTTGACCGTTTCAACGCTTGCTTTGAGTCTTTGGCCACCAACATTGATGAGATATATAAAGCTCTGTCCCGCAACAGCAGTGCCCAGGTACTTAAACAATGACACATCAACAAGCAATCACAACTTTAAAAAGGCAGCTAAGGACACACTTTTCTGCAAACAGTAATCCAGTACACAGCCTTAAACCAATGCCTTTGCACACACAAAAAAATATTCTCTTTGAATTTCATCATTGTTTACTATATGATTCTTACTATACAGATGCTGGTCATATAATTAGAATATCATCAAAAAGTTGATTTATTTCACTAATTCCATTCAAAAAGTGAAACTTTTATATTATATTCATTCATTACACACAGACTGATATATTTCAAATGTTTATTTCTTTAAATTTTGATGATTATAACTGACAACTAAGGAAAATCCCAAATTCAGTATCTCAGAAAATTAGAATATTGTGAAAAGGTTAAATAATGAAGACACCTGGTGCCACACTCTAATCAGCTAATTAGCTTAAAACACCTGCAAAGGCCTTTAAATGGTCTCTCAGTCTAGTTCTGTAGGCTACATAATCATGGTGAAGACTGCTGACTTGACAGTTGTCCAAAAGCGACCATTGACACCTTGCTGAAGCAAGGGCAAGACACAAAAGGTCATTGCAAAAGAGGCTGGCTGTTCACAGAGCTCTGTGTCCAAGCACATAAATAGAGAGGCGAAGGGAAGCGAAAAGATGTGATAGAAAAAAGTGTACAAGCAATAGGGATAACCGCACCCTGGAGAGGATTGTGAAACAAAACCCATTCAAAAATGTGGGGGAGATTCACAAAGAGTGGACTGCAGCTGGAGTCAGTGCTCTCAAGAACCACTACGCCCAGACGTATGCAAGACATGGGTTTCAGCTGTCACATTCCTTGTGTCAAGCCACTCTTGAACAACAGACAGATTCAGAAGCGTCTCGCCTGGGCTAAAGACAAAAAGGACTGGACTGCTGCTGAGTGGTCCAAAGTTATGTTCTCTGATGAAAGTCAATTTTGCATTTCCTTTGGAAATCAGGGTCCCAGAGTCTGGAAGAAGAGAGGAGAGGCACACAATCCATGTTGCTTGAGGTCCAGTGTAAAGTTTCCACAGTCAGTGATGGTTTGGGGTGCCATGTCATCTGCTGGTGTTGGTCCACTGTGTTTTCTGAGGTCCAAGGTCAATGCAGCTCATATACCAGGAAGTTTTAGAGCACTTCATGCTTCCTGCTGCTGACCAACTTCATGGAGATGCAGATTTCATTTTCCAACAGGACTTGGCACCTGCACACAGTGCCAAAGCTACCAGTACCTGGTTTAAGGACCATGGTATCCCTGTTCTTAATTGGCCAGTAAACTCGCTTGACCTTAACCCCATGGAAAATCTATGGGGTATTGTGAAGAGGAAGATGCAATATGCCAGACCCAACAATGCAGAAGAGCTGAAGGCCACTATCAGAGCAACCTGGGCTCTCATAACACCTGAGCAGTTCCACAGACTGATCGACTCCATGCCACGCCACATTGCTGCAGTAATTCAGGCGCCCCAACTAAGTATTGAGTGCTGTACATGCTCATACTTTTCAGTTGGCCAAGATTTCTAAAAATCCTTTCTTTGTATTGGTCGTAAGTAATAGTCTAATTTTCTAAGATACTGAATTTGGGATTTTCCTTAGTTGTCAGTTATAATCATCAAAATTAAAAGAAATAAACATTTGAAATATTAGTCTGTGTGTAATGAATTAATATAATATACAAGTTTCACTTTTTGAATGGAATTAGTGAAATAAATCAACTTTTTGATGATATTCTAATTATATGACCAGCACCTGTATAGTCTATTCTAATGGTAGCACCTTAGCTGCTAGGACAGGCAGTATGCACAATCAAAATACTTGCCTTGACATTGAGGTGATACATTTTGGAAGTATATTTTTACCTGTAAATTATTTGCAAGTTATTTGTAAGTTATTTGCTTTGGGGAAAAACATCTCTTTAGTGCATTGATACGCACAAGCACTCTTGGCACAGCAATCTATGAAGTTACTTTTGTGTCTTTTTATGCAATCAAACATAATAAGTTTAAGAGCAAAATTAAAAATAATAGAAAGAAAAAATCAAAATATGCAAATAGAAAGTGTTCTTTTAAGGTTGCTTTTAATTACAATAATAAAGTATTTGAAAACAAAAACATGGATCCACTATTCTAAGGAGCCCTTGTTACAGTGCAGTTATACTTTGAAATGGTGAGTAGGGCTGCAACAATTGATTATTTTGATAATAGATTAATCTAACAAATACTAAAACAATTAATCGACTAAACGTCGTTTAATTCACTGATTAATTTGTAGGCGATGCTCTTGCAATTTCTTGAAATACTGAGTTATACATATTCATATACATTTAGAGCTGCTTTATAGCAGCAAAATAAGATGTAATTCTTACTAAAAGCGACATTGTATTTTCATGTTTAATACTGTAAAGCTGCTTGCTTTAAATCAGTCTATTGTATAAATGATTATATACAGAAATGTGACATGACTTCTGGAGTCCTGATTGCAGAGCTTGTGCAAACATATCCACATTGCTTCGATCAGATGCTTTCTGAACTACTGTTTTGTCAGCGACTGACATGTTTTTTTTTTTTTGTTTTTTTTTTTCATTATATTATTGTAAGGAACGTGAGCAGCACATATTTACATATTCATCTAAACGTCACTCTCAGTAGTATAGGGATGTCCGCTAATAGTAAACCTCTGCTTGTGGTTATCAAACTTCTTTTTACCCCTAAGCATATTTTTATTTGTAGATTTGTAAAACTTTCCTGCACTCTAACGGCTTTGTTTGCACCTCTATAAGTGTGTCTTCTATTGGATTGAATGCATGAGGGCTGAATTACAGTCTTGCACTACTGCGCCACACTGGTTACAGACTCTTACATTAATCATGTAAGATCAAACAACTGTTATGCAACAAAAATATTAAAAGAAATAAAAATAAAATTGTCGACTAGTAATTTCAGCCATAGTACTGAGTAATATTAATTAACAACATGTACCTACTATTAGAGATCGACCGATATGGGTTTTTCTATAGCCGATCCCGATGTTTAGAGGTCAGGGTCAGCCAATGGCCGATATGTGCTGCCGATTTTTAAGGCCGATATCTTGAAGTTTTCCCCTTCATTTGCATGCTAAAATGTCACACTAATAATAAGTTGATGCACAACATTTCTAAACTTATCATCATTTATTGAGCACTGACTTGAACCATCTCCCTCGAATCTTAATTTTGTGCACTGCACGGTATTAAAAATAAAAAAATTATCCAAAGTTAACCAAACAAATCAATAAACTGACCAAGTATTAAACATATAAAACATAAAAAAAAATACAAACATAAACATAAGTTTTAGAGCATTTATCAAGCAGAATTTTTCAAGTTTGTTGGAACATAAATGTAAACACAAATATACATTTAAATAAAATAAATACAATTTTATAAATAAAAATCAATTAAACTGAAAAATATAAAAAATAAAATATATAAAAAATAAATAATAGTAGTGCTGCAAACACACTAGCAACCAGCAACATTTGTGTTTGGTATAAATGACACAGAACATCTAAAGTGCATTCTGATTTCAAAACTTACATCGCAGTCTGTTCATTATTAAAATAAAGTACAGTCAACCAAACATATAAAAGGTTACACTGGTCAGTTTAAATAGACCGTAGTATACCGGTCCACTCTGCTGTTATGCCAAGGACGTTTTTGCTCATATGAAGAGGATGATCTTTTCCATCTAGTTTACATTAAACTAGAACGAGACGTGAGCAATAACCTCCAAATACATCTAGCCAAACCCGCGCTCGCTCGTCCTCGTCTGCACGCACGCATGCACTGTCACAATCTAATGCACTGTAAAAGCAGGATTTTTTTTTTAAAACAAATAGGCCTACCAGAACGCAAAAATTCAAAATCGAACATTTTGCAGAACAGGATCAAATTAATACTCGCATAAAATGTTTGATGTGAAAAAAGCGGTTCACTGACTGCGCAGCACAGCCACAAGCGTGACAGTTACGTTTGGGATCATTTAATTTTTAATACTATAGTGTCATTTGAAAACATTGCAATTGCGTTTTAAAATACAACAACGAGCACCGCAAAGCCATTCAGCGGTCTCCTTGACGGGAAACAGTCAACTACCGGTAAGTAAAATGATCTCAAACGTATGGCGCGGTCTATTCATTTTATCAAATGATCAATCACATCTATTCATTTTACAGTCCTGCTACTAGCATTTTATTCAGACTAAAACCCCTTTAATTCGGGTGAGAAAGCTTTTTTACCGAGTGGCTTTTGCACATAATAATATTACCGCTGCAGACGCATTTTGCAGCATTAAGGTTATTAATTGATTGTTAATTTAAATGACGATCGATCATGGAAATGATCAAATACTGACATCCCTAAATGCAAATGAGTTGGATGGAAACCTGGCTATTGTCTGCATCAAACCATGCTTCCAAACAAATGTCATTCACCGTTCTGGACTGCTCCAGGACAGCTCTCTCTCCGAGCACGCTGCTGTCTGTGAGCGGGGCGGAGTAACGGAGCCCTCAATCACACTGCGGTGTTTGTGAGAGCTGCCACCTTCTCCACCCCATTTACAGAGTGAAATTCTCTGACTACCTTTATCTCCCAGGACTGTTGTTTAATCTTCCAAAAGTTTTGGCTTGGGGTCCTTCACATGTGGCAGCAGCACTTTCCACCGCACCAATAACACGGGGCTGCTTGCCGACGTGCCTGAATTTAAATCAGCGCTACTAAACACGGATGCCGATATATTAAAAAATGACAAATATCGGCCCGATATATCGGCCGAACGATATATCGGTCGACCTCTACCTACTATAGTGTTAGCAATAGGGCTTGGTAATTATGCATAATTACTGTAATCACTACAGTTAGTACATGTAACAAGGATGCTGTGAAATAGAAACCCAAAACAACTTGCAATGCAAGCACGTCTATGTCTTAATACAGTTTATCATACACACAATGTGTTTTTTTGCTGTCATTTTGCAGATTTTGCTCTCTAGTTGAATCATTTTAAATGCATGTAAAGCTGTGTCTGTGCACTAGAGTGAGACCTGATGTTATTGATATTTTAAATGGAATAAAACACCATTCATTCATTCATTCATTAATTTGTGTATGCTCAAGCTTATTTGTGATCACAGGGCTTTGTTACTCATGCATGCTGCCAAAATCTTAAATGACAATGCTTCATGAGTGAATCGCTGATATTCAATCTATTATAGGAGTTTTATACACAGTCAAATGGTCTAATGAAATCCCCATTTTGAACATAACATATAAGAAATATGTTAAAACTTGAGATTGTTTAGGTCATTAATCTGCGTATAAAACTCCCAGCTAAAAGGGTCTTAGAAAGGCAGGACCTAAATGGGCAAAAACCAAAAAAGCGGCAATTTATATTTTTTATTGTGCACAGCTTAAGGGTTGATTTAAAAACAGTGTAATCTGGTCGAACACTGGATTTCCTCAGGCCATTGCAATGTACTAGTGAGTGTGGCAAAACAAAAGTTCTGAGCACAAGTGGTATAATAACAGGTGTTCCACTGAGATGTAGCTTCACTTGCAACTTGCAAGCAAAGGTTTTAGACCCACAAACAGTGACAGCAAAACAAGTGTGTTTTTGATTGTGTAAATACAAAGTAATTCTATATAACATCCACATGAAATTATATACTCACAACCTCTGTGTATAAAGGGCTCTTGTGCTTTTGTAAACTTGTCTTTCTTTCTGCTATGGTGTGTTCTCTGGCCTGAATTTTTCAACAAATGTTGCTTACCAAGGTTATGCTTACACAGTGCAAAAGCACTCAATACAAGATCAAGCTAATTGCTAATTGAAGTCATTTTCAGGTGTTTTCTTTATCAAGTTAGTCATTGCAAGCCTAATCATCTCATAGACACTAAGACAAATAATTTTTTCCACTGGTGGTGTTTATGTATGTGTGTGTTTTGCCAGGCGTTTCTGGGGCCCGAGAACCCAGAGGAGCCATATTTGGATGGTATCAACTATAACTGTGTGGCCCCAGGCAAGCGTTTCAGGCCTATGGACAACCTGTCTGGAGGAGAAAAGACTGTGGCGGCTCTAGCCTTACTGTTTGCCATTCACAGGTATGTACAGCACATATTTACCCTCATGTGAAATCACATCATTCACCAGACAGTACCTGACATAATGTCTTTACCTCTTCAGCTATAAGCCTGCTCCTTTTTTTGTCCTGGATGAGATTGACGCAGCCCTGGACAATACCAACATTGGCAAGGTTTGTTTCACACCAGGGTTTATACCAGAAACTGTTTTAAAAAAGTCACACACACAGTCATTGAGGTGTATATTTGTCATATATTGCAACTGCAATATGATGAGCATTTAAGATATTTTATTGCTGCTGCTTAGATATCAGGGCAGCAAAAATGGCATGTCAAAATCCTTAAAATTTCTAAATCTTAAAGTTGTGAAGGAATAGTTGACCTACTAATGAAAATTGTAAATCATACTCCTCTTTGTCATTCACAGATTTGCAGGATTTTGTTTCTTCTGTAGAATTTGTTCAGGTCTTAAGAATTACATTTGATTTTAAAAATTGTGCAGAAGCCCTTTAAAAGAACAAACTCCTGGCCTCTTTCAGTGACCAAGTGAGCTAAAAACAAACAAAAGACATTCATATTGACCTGGTGCACTCAAAATAGACTTTTAGTCCACTTTTAATCAATGTGAATATTTTTTATACAAATATTAATAATTACAATAGCTACAATATTACAATAAAACAGTACAGAAATTTGAATTATAAATATTATCAATTAATATGTTTCTGTTGTAATTACTATTGTAATGTAAAATGGTGTGCAGATGTGGCTTAAAATGCACTTTTTCAGGCAATTTTGCTGTGCTTCACACTATATCCAGGTGGAGCAGGGACCACGAGTGTAATGTGGTAGATCTTTGTTTCATGTGCTTTGTAAATGTGCACTTCATCATGCTCTCACTTATTTATGAGATTTCTTTAAACATGAAATTTTTGTTTACGAGTATTTTTTAACATTACTCAATTCAATCCACTGAAGTATTACCTGATTACTCAGTTGCATTGATTTGGGTGATAGAACTTTTGTCTTATTTCTTGAATATTTACGATAGTCTGCAGTAGTAAGTTGTAAACATTTGAACTCAGCATTCTTTTCAATTGATTTTTTTAATGGCCTTTATATTACCTTTTTAATAATGAGATAGTTATTCAGGTTTGTAAAATCAAGTTGTCTTTTGACAGCTTATTGTCAGACATTCTTCGAATTGCAGTTGACTTAATTTTATTTTTTAAGTGATATTTATGTTGGCTTTGATATTGAAAAAGGTACAGTAATGGGAAATGCAGCAGTCATGTAAGTAATATGTCAGTTGTGTATAAAGTTTTTTATGTATATAAAAATAATTTTTTATATATATTTTAATATACATAACTTATGTATACTCTGTAAATTTCATAAATTAAAATGTATCTGCATATTTCCATTTCCCAAAACAATTTATTTTTATAATAAACCTTTATGGTGCAGTGTAGATTGAAACATATGGCTGATTGGAATTCATGGATGACCCTTATTTTTATATTGAAACAGATCAGTAGACAATGAAAACATATGATTAAAATAGTAAACACTTGTTATAGATCATATTGTATCTTCTTATAACCCCAAAATTTCTAAATTATCATCCTTATGTATATTGTGTAGGTTGCAAACTACATCAAGGATCAGTCAGTGCAGAACTTTCAGGCTGTAGTGATCTCCCTCAAAGAGGAGTTTTACACAAAAGCAGACTCCCTGATCGGAGTCTATCCAGAGGTAAGATTCTCACTTGCCTTTTATACATAAAATTTCTAATATTGTGGCATGACTTTAAATCAACATCTCAATGAAACTGCTTAGGGGTGGGCGGTATGACAAGAAAAAAAATAAAAAACCTTTGCAATGATGCACATCACCTAACAATAATTCTGGATTAAATATATTTGTCACTACACTAAATGTTGCAATTGAGAAACCACATACAGATTTCATAATAACTCAGATTGACAGAATATAATGGCTAACTTCAGTTGACAACTATTTTACATAAATTCATCTTTTTTTTAATTTAGCATTTTATACAATACATATTGTCAAAGCAGCTTTACAGTATTAGTAAATGAGGCAAGGGTGTAGAGTTACATTCAAGCTATTTTAAGGCATGAGAAAATTATTTTCACAAGAAAAACATTTAAATAGGTAATTTTGAGGATCAAAGATGAGTTTTAAGGGATACAATTTTGACTACAGGGGGACTTGCCTGTGTTTATGATATACTGACTTAGTTTTGTACTGGTTGATAAATATGAAAAAAGTCAGTTCCAGCCCAGAACAACCTTTCCTGCAGTGGAAATGGACAGAATGGTTTGAGAACGGACAAAAACCGGGAATTCGCACAGAGACCGATGGTCTCTGTGCTCACTCTTCGTATGTGCTGCATGCAAACAAGACAAAGTTATTTCAGTTCCTGCACTTAAATCATTTCAAATCACATTAAAATGCGAACACAGGAATAGTTAAGTAGAATCGAAATGCACGCGTCTGATTGAATACCTGGTTCCCCTTAAGGAACTCGAGCTGCGTCAAGACGCTTTGGGAACGCCTTCAGTGTGACCACGCTCTGAAACACGTATGTTATCAGTCCAATGGATTGGCAAGACATCACCGGCGGGGTGATGTAGTGACCAGGAAGCTATAAGGGCCTGGTCAGTCCCCGCTGCGGAGGGGTTCGCAGAGGGATCTGGTGGAGGGAATGGAGACGGGGAATCATTTTCTTCTTCCTCGACCAACAGATCCATGAGCAACTTCATGGATCTTACAGAGATATAAGTTTTTCAGCAAATGTGGGCTTGCATTCTCTTCATTTGCTTAGTTGCACTAACAGAGTGTTCCTGTCCTCAGAAGCACTAAACTAAGCTTTTTTGTGCTTAGAAGCTCTACCATAACTATATGAGCAAAAAACTCCTAACACATTAAAATCTGTCTTTCTCTTTTCAGAACACATGTTAAAAACATCTTTCATGCGGGCAAGCTTTAGTCTTAACATTGCATAAACCAACTTTCTCTAACAGGGAAAGAAGGTTTTCAGCATATATGGGCTTATCTTTTGTGTGTTTAGAAGCTTTACCATAACTTCATGAGCAATAAACACTTAATATTAAAAAAAGCCTTACCATAACTCAAAAAAACACTTAATACAAAATAAAGAAACACCTAAAACTCCTAACGCATAAAAAATCTGTCTTTCTGCATCACAAGTTGCACTAACAGACATGTTAAAAACATCTTTCATGTGGGCAAGCTTTAGTCTTAACATTGCATAAACCAACTTTCTCTTACAGAGAAAGAAGGTTTTCAGAATATGTGGGCTAGAATTCTCTTCATTTGCTTAGTTGCACTAACATAGTGGTCCTGTTCTCAGAAGCTCTAAACTAAGCTTTTTTGTGCGTAGAAGCTATACATTAACTTCATGAGCAAATAACACATAACACATTAAAACACATTAAAATCGTCTTTCTGGACTGCAAAAAAAACAATTTACTTACAGAGAAAGCCTGATATTTATGTTCCAGGGCTTCTGAGGGCAGCCCCCGCTGGGGAAGGGCAGTGTACACTTCATTACACTGTGCCCGTCTCTCCTCAGTGCCCTTAGGAGGCCGAACTGTTAACCCTGCCACCGCCGGTGCTTCAGGGCACAGTGGTCTCCAGTGAGTGCACATCTCAGTGTCCAGAAACATGTAGCTCTGGGAGGCTCCCTGCCTCTAAGGAGGTCTCCAGATTGGCTGGTGCGGTCGTTCCCTGCTGGTCCTCAATCAGGGAGCAGACATCCTGTCAAGGCAGGGGCCGAGGCCCGGGGAATGGAGACTTCACCCAGATGTGGTGTGTCAGATTTGGAGAATGTTTGGTCAGGCTCAGGTGGATCTGTTTGCGACTCAGGAGACATCACACTGTCCCCTCTGATTCTCTCTGACACATCCAGCTCCTTTCAGACTGGACGCCTTGGTACAGGCGTGGCCAAGGCTTAGTCTGTACACCTTCCCTCCGATTGCTCTGCCCCTGGGAGTTCTGGAGAGAGCGCACCGGGACAAGGTCAGTCTGCTATTAGTAGCCCCATCTACATGTCCTGTGAGTCCTCTGGTCTCCCCTCACCCATGGGGGTCAAGGCTCACTCCACCTGAAGTGTGGTGGCCTCCAAGGCCTTCCTGTCGTGTGTGGTTATGCAGGATATTTGTAATGCTGCGGATGGTCTATGCCGCTCACCTTCGTCAGGTTCTACAACCTTGATGTTCGTACCGCTCCTGGTTCCTCCATCATTTTGCCGTAGTTGTGCTGAGTACATACTATGCAGTAGGGATGTGCGGGTCTAGTCAACTAGTCGACTAAACAGTACAGCACCTACTAGTCGACACTGAAAACAATAGTCGATTACACAACAGAAAAAAAAGCATGATTATCATTCAAATTACCA
This sequence comes from Cyprinus carpio, assembly GCF_018340385.1. Lineage (NCBI taxonomy): Eukaryota > Metazoa > Chordata > Actinopteri > Cypriniformes > Cyprinidae > Cyprinus > Cyprinus carpio. The sequence continues at coordinate 2,469,479 of NC_056619.1, forward strand.
TCATTTTATGTTACTGTCAAATTCCCATTGTTACAGTCGGATACAAAACTTAGTTTAAACGACAGTCAAATTAGTCGTCGCGCACATCCCTACTATGCAGGGACTTGAGAGTCTGGCGGCGTGGGCATTCTCATTCCCAAAATTCTGAAGGGAAATGCCTCAAGGTTACGTATGAAACCCTGGTTCCCCGAGGTATTGAGACGCTGCGTCTCCTGCCATACTTCCGGCATTCCTGCGAGCGCTTCCCTCATTCTACCAGGAGCTGGTCACTTAAAAAAATTTTTTTTTTTTTTTAAATAAGTGATGTGACATACAGCCAAGTATGGTGACCCATACTCAGAATTCATGCTCTGCATTTAACCCATCCAAAGTGCACACACACAGCAGTGAACACACACCTGGAGCAGTGGGCAGCCATTTATGCTGCGGCGCCCGGGGAGCAGTTGGAGGTTCGGTGCCTTGCTCAAGGGCACCTCAGTCGTGGTATTGCCAGCCCGAGACTTGAACCCACAACCTTAGGTTTAGGATTCATACCTCTAACCTTAGGCTGCGACTATCAACCCCGTCACCCCGTCCATGAAGTCTTGCTCATCCATTAGACTGATTGCAAACGTGATTCAGTGCAAGTGATTAAGGCGTTCTCAAAGCTTCTCGAATGCAGCGTCTCGTTCCCTCAGGAAACCAGGGTTGCATGCGTAACCTTGAGGCGTTCTTAGAATCCTAGTTCTAAAATGGAACCGGTTTTCAATACCCTAACTATTACCAACTTCAAAACTACTTAATGTGAACTAAATGGTATTTGAAGAAGTTATAAACATGAACACTATGGAATTCTGTAAAGCTGCTTATGAAACAGTATGTATTGTTAAAGTGCTTTATGAATAAGTGACTTAACTTACTATGCATGTCACTCATTGTCTGCCCTTCCTCGACAGCAAGGAGACTGCGTCATCAGTAAAGTCCTGACCTTTGACCTCTCCCAGTATCCTGATGCCAACCCCAATCCTAATGAATGAGACATACTCACATACCTAGAAACATGTCTGTTTTGTTTTGTAGTTTTCAAAGATCAGCTTGGCTTTTTATGTTCTCACTATTTACACATCACAGTCTCTTGCTAGATTTGAATATAGTTCATTATGATTTGTGCTTTTTTTTCTTTTCATTTTTTGGTCAAAATGTGTTTTTTTGTTTTGTTTTTTTGTTTAGTGCTTTTTGGCAATCATGTAATTTTGATTAATCCATTGAAGCTAGATTAGTCTGACTTTTCTAATACTTTTAACTCTGCATAATTGGCTTTAAAGCTTCACAATGTAAAGCTTCACAATAGAGGTAATGTTATGACTAAGACCTGCAGTTTAACTGATGTTGTTGATTGGTAAAAGTTTTATCACCACTTTTGTATTGACTGTATTTGTCCTGTATTTGCCCTTTTTAGTATATTAAGTTTTAAGTAATTTTCTATTGGAAAATAAACTTTGCTTCCCAGTAATTGATTACACATGAATGTCTTGTTTGGAATCATCTTAACTTGTTTTGTGTTTGTAATGGCTTTATGTAACTTTAAAATTTCACTTTGGTTGTAATGGATCCATGCAGCAACTTACTGAGCATGTAGAAGGTCACACATAAACATGCTATATACAGGTCCTTCTCAAAAAATTAGCATATTGTGAAAAATATTTTAATGATAAAAATTAAACTTTCATATATTTTAGATTCATTGCACACCAACTGAAATATTTCAGGTCTTTTATTGTTTTAATACTGATGATTTTGGCATACAGCTCATGAAAACCCAAAATTCCTATCAAAAAATGAGCATATCATGAAAAGGTTCTCTAAACGAGCTATTAACCTAATCATCTGAATCAACTAATTAACTCTAAACACCTGCAAAAGATTCCTGAGGCTTTTAAAAACTCCCAGCCTGGTTCATTACTCAAAACCGCAATCATGGGTAAGACTGCTGACCTGACTACTGTCCAGAAGGCCATCATTAACACCCTCAAGCGAGAGGGTAAGACACAGAAAGAAATTTCTGAACGAATAGGCTGTTTCCAGAGTGCTGTATCAAGGCACCTCAGTGGGAAGTCTGTGGGAAGGAAAAAGTGTGGCAAAAAAACGCTGCACAACGAGAAGAGGTGACCGGACCCTGAGGAAGATTGTGGAGAAGGACCGATTCTAGACCTTGGGGGACCTGCGGAAGCAGTGGACTGAGTCTGGAGTAGAAACATCCAGAGCCACCGTGCACAGGCGTGTGCTTTTGAACCAGAAACAGCGGCAGAAGCGCCTGACCTGGGCTACATAGAAGCAGCACTGGACTGTTGCTCAGTGGTCCAAAGTACTTTTTTCGGATGAAAGCAAATTTTGCATGTCATTCGGAAATCAAGGTGCCATAGTCTGGAGGAAGACTGGGGAGAAGGAAATGCCAAAATGCCTGAAGTCCAGTGTCAAGTACCCACAGTCAGTGATGGTCTGGGGTGCCATGTCAGCTGCTGGTGTTGGTCCACTGTGTTTTTTATCAAGGGCAGGGTCAATGCAGCTAGCTATCAGGAGATTTTGGAGCACTTCATGCTTCCATCTGCTGAAAAGCTTTATGGAGATGAAGACTTCGTTTTTCAGCACGACCTGGCACCTGCTCACAGTGCCAAAACCACTGGTAAATGGTTTACTGACCATGGTATTACTGTGCTCAATTGGCCTGCCAACTCTACTGACCTGAACCCCATAGAGAATCTGTGGGATATTTTGAAGAGAAAGTTGAGAGACGCAAGACCCAACACTCTGGATGAGCTTAAAGGGATAGTTCACCCAAAAATGAAAATTATGTCATTAATGACTCACCCTCATGTCGTTCCAAACCCGTAAGACCTCCGTTCATCTTCGGAACACAGTTTAAGATATTTTAGATTTAGTCCGAGAGTTTTCTGTTCCTCCATTGAAAATGTATGTACGGTATACTGTCCACGTCCAGAAAGGTAATAAAAACATCTTCAAAGTAGCCCATGTGACATCAGAGGGTCCGTTAGAATTTTTTGAAGCATTGAAAAATACATTTTGGTCCAAAAATAGCAAAAACTATGACTTTATTCAGCGTTGTCTTCTCTCCCGGGTCTGTTGTGAGCGCGTTCACAGCACTGCAGTTTAGTGATATCCGGTTCGCGAACGAATCACGCGATGTAACCGGATCTTCTTGAACCAGTTTCACCAAATCGAACTGAATCGTTTGAAACGGTTCGCGTCTACAATAAGCATTAATCCACAAATGACTTAAGCTGTTAGCTTTTTTAAACCAATATCCCGGAGTAATTCATTTACTCAAACAGTACACTGACTGAACTGCTGTGAAGAGAGAAGTGAAGATGAACACGAGCCGAGCCAGATAACGAACGAAACATTGACTCGTTCTCGAGTCAAGAACTGGTTGCATCGGTTTTCGGATCACCAGTAGTGATGGGAAGTGCTGTTCTTTTCTGTGAACCGGTTCTTTCGGACAGTTTGATTCAATAAACCGGTTGCCGAAAACGGTTCACCAGTTCTTTTGCGCTCGACGTAATGACTTCATTGGCGATGATGGCCTTGATTCAAGCCTTCAGTTTACCCGCGCTCATAACATTAGCACAGAATCAGTTCAGAATCAATCATCAAAAGAACCAGTTCGGTTCAGACGCGCTGTGTGTCAGTCTGCTTCACGCATGCGCAGTATCATCAGCTCCTCGGTTCTCGAACCGGACGCATCCGACAGAAACGGTTCTTGACTCGAGAACGAGTCAATGTTTCGTTCGTTATCTGGCTCGGTCAGCAGTTCAGTCAGTGTACTGTTTGAGTAAATGAATTACTCCGGGATATAGGTTTATTTGAATTCAGAGGGAGTGTCAGCCATGTTAAAGTTAACAGCTTAAGTCATTTGTGGATTAATGCTTATTGTTGACGCGAACCCTTTCACACGATTCAGTTCGATTTGGTGAACTGGCTCAAGAAGATCCGGTTACATCGAGTGATTCGTTCGCGAACTGGATATCACTAAACTGCAGTGTTGTGAACGCGCTCACAACAGACCCGGGAGAGAAGACAACGCTGAATAAAGTCGTAGTTTTTGCTATTTTTGGACCAAAATGTATTTTCAATGCTTCAAAAAATTCTAACGGACCCTCTGATGTCACATGGACTACTTTGAAGATGTTTTTATTACCTTTCTGGACGTGGACAGTATACCGTACATACATTTTCAATGGAGGAACAGAAAGCTCTCAGACTAAATCTAAAATATCTTATACTGTGTTCCGAAGATGAACGGAGGTCTCACGGGTTTGGAACGACATGAGGGTGAGTCATTAATGACATAATTTTAATATTTAAGTGAACTAACCCTTTAAGGCCGCTATCGAAGCATCCTGGGCCTCCATAACACCTCAGCAGTGCCACAGGCTGATTGCCTCCATGCCACGCCGCATTGAAGCAGTCATTTCTGCAAAAGGATTCCCGACCAAGTATTGAGTGCATAACTGAACATAATTATTTGAAGGTTGACTTTTTTTGTATTAAAAACACTTTTCTTTTATTGGTCGGATGAAATATGCTAATTTTTTGAGATAGGAATTTGGGGTTTTCATTAGCTGTATGCCTAAATCATCAGTATTAAAACAATAAAAGACCTGAAATATTTCAGTTGGTGTGCAATGAATCTAAAATATATGAAAGTTAAATTTTTATCATTACATTATGGAAAATAATGAACTTTTTCACAATATGCTAATTTTTTGAGAAGGACCTGTATATATATTGTGAAACTTGTGTATTAAATAAATTCAATGCACACAGACTGAAGTAGTTTAAGTCTTTAGTTCTTTTAATTGTGATGATTTTGGCTCACATTTAACAAACCCACAAGTTCACTTTCTCAACATATAAGAATACTTTATAAGAACAATTAAAAAAAAAAAAAAAAAAAAAAACATTTTTAGTGAATTGTTGGCTTTCTGGAAAGTGTTCATTTACTGTAAATGTACTCAATGCTTGGTAGGGGCTCCTTTTGCTTTAATTACTGCCTCAATTCGGCATGGCATGGAGGTGTTCAGTTTGTGGCACTGCTGAGGTGGTATGGAAGCCCAGGTTTCTTTGACAGTGGCCTTCAGCTCATCTGCATTTTTTGGTCTCTTGTTTCTCATTTTCCTCTTGACAATACCCCATAGATTCTCTATGGGGTTCCGGTCTGGTGAATTTGCTGGTCAGTCAAGCACACCAACACCATGGGCATTTAACCAACTTTTGGTTCTTTTGGCAGTGTGGGTAGGTGCCAAATCCTGCTGGAAAATGAAATCAGCATCTTCAAAAAGCTGGTCAGCAGAAGGAGGCATGAAGTGCTCCAAAATTTCTTGGTAAACGGGTGCAGTGACTTTGGTTTTCAAAAAACACAATGGACCAACACCAGCAGATGACATTGCACCCCAAATCATCACAGGCTTGGAAACTTAACTCTGGACTTCAAGCAACTTGGGCTATGAGCTTCTCCACCTTTCCTCCAGACTCCAGGACCTTGGTTTCCAAATGAAATACAAAACTTGCTCTCATCTGAAAAGAAGACTTTGGACCACTGGGCAACATTCCAATTCTTCTTCTCCTTAGCCCAGGTAAGACGCCTCTGACATTGTCTGTGGTTCAGGAGTTGCTTAACAAGAGGAATTCGACAACTGTAACCAAATTCCTTGACACGTCTGTGTGTGGTGGCTCTTGATGCCTTGACCCCAGCCTCAGTCCATTCCTTGTGAAGTTCACTCAAATTCTTTGAATCGATTTTGATTGACAATCCTCATAAGGCTGCGGTTCTCTCGGTTGGTTGTGTATCTTTTCCTTCCACTCAACTTCCGGTTAACATGCTTGGATACAGCACTCTGTGAACAGCCAGCTTCTTTGGCAATGAATGTTTGTGGCTTACCCTCCTTGTGAAGGGTGTCAATGATTATTTTCTGGACAACTGTCAGATTGGCTGTCTTACCCATGATTGTGTGGTCAAGTGAACCAAACTGAGAGACCATTTTGAAGGCTGAGGAAACCTTTGCAGGTGTTTTGAATTGATTAGCTGATTGGCATGCCACCATATTCTAATTTGTTGAGATAGTGAATTGGTGGGTTTTTGTTAAATATGATCCAAAATCATCACAATTAAAAGAACTAAAGACTTAAACTACTTCAGTCTGTGTGCATTAAATTTATTAAATACACGAGTTTACAATTTGAGTTGAATTACCGAAATGAACTTTTCTATGACATTCTAATTAATTGAGATGCACCTGTATATAATATATATATACACACAGTGGGGAAAGTATTTATTTGATTCCCTGCTGATTTTGTAAGTTTGCCCACTTACAAAGAAATGAAGGGTCTGTATTTTATGGTAGGGTCTGTTTTTATGGTAGGTTTATTTATTTATTTATTTATTTTTGTGATCAACTTTCTATTGTCTTTATAGTACAAAATAACATCCATTAAAAACAAACAAACAGGGAAGGGGGAGCAACAGACATATTATCAATAATTTACAATCTGACAGAGAAAAAACAAAAAAATATATATCATTCCTTTATATAGTCTAAAATGTCAGAAGAAAACACTGCCATGCATCAGTGGTACTAAGTTTAGCCTTGTTAATTCGTGCTATTGTACATTCACAGGTTACTATCTTAAGAAGGCTATGAATCCAAAATGTTTTTGCACATGTGCGGAGTAAACCAGTTTTGTATTGCCGTCTTTGCAGCTGTAAAACCAGCAAACAACATTCTCATCCTTAATGAACTTATACAGGAGTTAGAAATGTCATTGAGAAGACATAAACCTGGATTAGATGTGTAATCAATTGATAGTAAAAAGGACAAAACAGAATTCACATGAGTCCATATGTTGACAACAATTAGACATTCCCAAAACGTGGAGAAAAGTCCCTGATGATACAGTGTTACAGATATGGCAGTTATAGGTTGATTGCAGTTTCAGTTGAGTTATACTTGAGATTGAGTTATGTATGCTCTATGGATTACTTTGAAATGGATAAGAAGATGAGCCAAGTTTTTAGAAGTTAAGATTAGATTGGTAGGTTTATTTTAATTTATAGAGACAGATTACCAAACAAAAAATCCAGAAAAACATATAAAGGTTAGAAATTGATTTGTATTTCAGTGAAATAATTTTTGATCCCCAAGCAAAACATGTCTTAGTACTTGGTGCAGAAACCCTTATTGACAAGCACAGAGGTAAGACATTTTTTTGTAGTTGGTCACCAGGTTTGCACACATCTCAGGAGGGATTTTGATCCACTCCTCTTTACAGATCCTCTCAAAATCCTTAGTTTGCTGTCATTTGGCAACTCGAAGTTTCAGCTTCCTCCACAGATTTTCTATAGGACTGAGGTCTGGAGACTGGCTAGGCCACTACATGACCTTAATGTGATGCTTCTTGAGCCACTGCTCTGTTGCCTTGGCGATATGTTTCAGGTCGTTGTCATGCTGGAAGACCCACCCATGACCTAGCTTCAGTGTTCTGGCTTAGGGAAGGAGGTCCTTGTCCAAGATTTTACAGTATATGGCCCCATCCATTTGCCCCTCAATAGAGTGAAGTCATCCTCTACCCTTAGCAGAAAAACAGCCCCAAAGCATAATGTTTCCACCTCCGTGCTTGACTGTAGGGATGGTCTTCTTGGGGTCATAGTCAGCATTTCTCTCCCTCCAAACACAGTGAGTCAAGTTAATGCCAAAGAGCTCAATTTTGGTCTCATCTGACCACAGCACTTTCTCCCAAGCCTTCTCTGAATCATTTAGATTTTCTTTGGCAAACTTTAAATGGGCCTGTATCTGTGCCTTCTTGAGCAGGGGGACCTGGCGGGCGCTACAGGATTTCATTCCATTTGTGGCATAGTGTGTTACCAGTGTTTTGATTGGTGACTGTGGTCCCAACTGCACTAGGATCATTAACAAGCTCCTCCCATGTAGATTGGGGCTGATCCTTCACCTTTCTCATGATCATCCTTACCCCATGAGGCAAGATCTTGCATGGATCTCCAGACCGAGGCCGATTGATGGTTGTTTTGTATTTCTTTTTTCATATCTGTCTTATTTGACATTCAGTATCTCAGAACAGAAATAAGGTAGGAGGAAAATTCTTTTTTGATGTTCCCCAGCATGTTAGCTGTATGGGAATAAATAATTTTGTTTTGATAGCATAAAGTATACAAATGTTACAGTATTTTGTAACAAAACAGGCCTTTTTGTTTAGTTCTTGACTTCTTGAAAACGGTTGTTTTCTGAGCGCTATACACAAAAATAATGACTTACAACTCCAAGACCGAAGCAAGGAGAGTCAAAAGGTAGGTATCGTCTGATAGAATTTTTTCTAGATTTTGATGGAAAAAATAAAAGTAAAAAAATAAAATTATTTGCATTTGAATATTCTCATGCTGAGAAATAGATAAAATTAAAGAAAAATTAGTGTGGTCAAGGGAAATTTTTCATATCATTCTTATTTGATGTTCAATATCTTATGAAATAAGGTAGGAGAGAATTTTTTTTGGTGATGTTCCCCAACATGTGTGCTGTATGTGAATACAATTTTGTGATGATATCATGAAGTAATCAAAAGTTACAGCATTTGGAACCAAGGTAGCCCTTCTCTTAGCCCTTTAAAGTTTTGAAATTGTTGTTTTGAATTAGAAGTAATGCCTCACTCAAGTGTAGTAAAAGCCCCAAATATACTTGTTTTATTCTACTTGATGAGACCTTTCAAATGACATATGCCACATAACTATCTGAGCTGTATGTTTCTGACATATTACAGTACGTCACAAAAACATTTTTCATAAATTATGAAAAAAATTTCTATTTATCTTGACATAATTCCACACTATTTAGGAGTTAATCAAAGTGGCCACATGCATTGTAAAGTTCAGACTCCGAGCTTTCCAATGACACCTATTTTGTGTTGATTAAGGTAGATATTTTGAAAAATATGCTTATTGGTTTTTTCTTAGCTAGGGGGCGCCCGCCGGCGGTACAATCCGGTTTCGAGGAACTAGGCATCCCTGGTTAGGAGTTGATCAAAATAGTTGGATGCTTTCGAAAGCTCAACTTCTAAGCTTTAAAATGATACCTAATTATTTATATATACAGTGGGTACGGTAAGTATTCAGACCCCCTTAAATTTTTCACTCTTTGTTATATTGCTGCCATTTGCTAAAATCATTTAAGTTCATTTTTTTCCTCATTAATGTACACACAGCACCCCGTATTGACAGAAAAACACAGAATTGTTGATATTTTTGCAGATTTATTAAAAAAGAAAAACTGAAATATCACATGGTCCTAAGTATTCAGACCCTTTGCTGTGACACTCAATTTCTTCTGATCATCTTTGAGATGGTTCTACACCTTCATTTGTGTCCAACTGTGTTTGATTATACTGATTGGACTTGATTAGGAAAGCCACACACCTGTCTATATAAGACCTTACAGCTCACAGTGCATGTCAGGGCAAATGAGAATCATGAGGTCAAAGGAACTGCCTGGAGAGCTCAGAGACAGAATTGTGGCAAGGCACAAATCTGGCCAAGGTTACAAAAAAATTCCTGCTGCACTTAAGGTTCCTTAGAGCACAGTGGCCTCCATAATCCTTAAATGGAAGACCTTTGGGATGACCAGAACCCTTCCTATAGCTGGCCGTCTGGCCAAACTGAGCTATCGGGGGAGAAGAGCCTTGGTGAGAGAGGTAAAGAAGAACCCAAAGATCACTGTGGCTGAGCTCCAGAGATGCAGTCGGGAGATGGCAGAAAGTTGCAGAAAGTCAACCGTCACTGCAGCCCTCCACCAGTCGGCCAGAGCCCCAGCCCCCATCATGTGCACCTTCTACAGAGGCACCATCGAGAGCATCCTGACTAGCTGCATCACTATATGGTATGGCGCCTGCAACGTGTCCTGCCGGAAGACCCTTCAATGCATAGTGAGAGCAGCTGAGAAGATCGTTGGTGTCTCTCTCCCCTCCCTCCAGGACATTTATGGAACCCGTCTCATCCGCAAAGCCCTCTGCATCGCTGGTGATTCCACCCACCCGTCACACAGCTTCTTCAGTCTGTTGCCATCACTGAAGGACAGCTTCATCCATCAGGCTGTCAGGAAGCTGAACTCGCTCCCGACCTTGCCCCCCACTCCCCTCTTTTGCCCCAGGCACCAATGGTCCTTCCACTCCCCTCCCACTAACAAACTGTGACCTGCACCAGACACTTTGTGCAGCATTGGTCTGCTCATTACCTCATTCAACTACATCTTCAGTCAGTTTAAATAAAGAACTGCTCTCTGAGCTTTTTGTCACTTTAAATCAGTCTGAATAAGCTCTTTTGCACTACATTCTTTTTATCTGCACTGTTTGTTTACTTCATTGGTTTGCACTCTATCTGCCATGTGCTGCTTTATTTAACTGTATTTTTATTTCTAATTTTTTTACATGCCCTTATTTGTATAGTTGTATTTTATATTTAATCTGTATCTGTCTCTACTGTTTGTGTTATCTGTATGCAAGGGTCTGAGAGTAACGCAGTTTCAATTCTCTGTATGTATGTGCTGTACAAAGCTTGTACATATGTGTAAAGCTTTTTTTTTGTGACAAATTTTGTAAAATTGTGTAAACAAATACACAAGACTAGTTTTAAAACCCATTTCTCTGTCTTCTGAATTCTCTTTAATATATTTTAAAGATGTAATTTGTGTGTGCAGGGGGTATTGGAGAGAGAGTGGCTGTAATATAATTTATGTGTGTCTGTTCCAGAGACTTTTATTTTGATGGTCTTTTTCATTCTGTTTTATCTGCCTTTTCCTAACTTGTGTTTCAATTTTGTTTTCCCTGGTTGGCATCAGTGTTATAGAAAGTTACTTTTAAAAGCAATGCTTTACAATATTCCATTACTCCCTAAAAAGAAACTAAGTACTTATTTACTTTTTATGGAAAGTAATGTTATTTTAATGCGTGACTTTTACATTACTTTTTCTTATCTGGACTGGGTGTGCTTGTTTGGTTTTAATATAAAAAGTACTGTTTCTGGCAAATGTAAAATCCATTACACACCAAAAGTGAAATGAATAAGCCTCAGGCTGAAGGAAATGTAAATTCAAAAAGTTTGCTTTTCACTCCTTTAATTAATTTTGAGAAATACTAAATTTGTTTTTGTGCGAGTGAGATGAGTAATGTTCAATTAGTCTAGAACTAGAGTAACATCATGTTCACACAGCGCACACACAACGCCTCTGCATTTACTCCTGATTTCTATCAAACATCGAAACACCAGAGCTGTCAGTCGTCAGTAAATAGGAAACCAGTAACTTACTTATTTGGAAAAAGTACTCAGATACTTTATATTAAAATAAAAAGTGATGCATTATTTTACTAGTTACTTGAAAAAAGTAATAAGATTACACAACTCGCGTCACTTGTAATGCATTACACCCAACACTGGTTGCCACAGTGGCGGATTTATGTTCACCTGTGCTAGTTAAGTTACTTATTATCTCCGCTCAGTACATTAGAAGCAGACGTGTACCATTCATTCACACAGAGACACGCAGAACATGCAGATTTCATATCTTTTTTGCTGTTTAATATTCACAGACACTAGTCCGATAATTCTGATAACATGAAAATTATCTTGTACAAAAAAAGAAAGTTATTTAATAATTTTAATATGCATTATTTCATTATTTCTTGAAAGCATCAAGTTGAAAACCAAAAAATAGGCTGCAGTGGTCACCCTACATTATGTTTTTGAATTTTTTTAAATTTAATTACATGCACCCGACAGCATCAATTTTTGTATGTTGAAAAATGCGTCGATGTTTTGTTTTTCAGATACAAAACAATCACGGAATCATGCCAAGTGTGATGAGACATAATTCTCGTGAGAGCTTAAGCACTGTTACCTTCAAAAACACATGACCGCGGACTACTTGTGCTACTATGGCGAGCCAACCCTTCGCCATTGGAAGGAGCCAAACGACGTAGTCATGACTAGTGAATATTCAAGTCAGCAGTCTTCGCGCAGTATGGTTGGCATTTTGGCTGTTTGTGTGTTATTTGTGTTAATGTGTGTTATTAATGGAGCGTCGTGAGAAAGCCGTCATGAGAAAGAGAACGCGCTGCGAGAGCACAGGTTAGACTGAAATAAATATATGAGCATGAGATAATGCATGAAAACTGCGTTTTCAATACTCACACACAAACACGTTTGTTTCACTATGAGGACTTCCATCGTTTTTATATCAAGTTAGTGATATTTTCTATTGCCTAACCCAGCCCCTGTCCCTAAAAATAACCCTCACAGAAACCTTTGCATAACACTATTAAATAAAACACATCTGGACTATCTGTAAAACTTTTTAACTAGTGAGTTTCTGCTTTCTAGTTGGTTTTTAACAGGTTTCACTATATTAGTGAAGACATTTTGGACCTCACAAGCATAGTCAAACCTGTACACACATAAATGGGTATCTGTGCTGGCAGGGCTGTGGTGTCTTCTTACCAATGTGTCAAATGTGTTCTGGATAAACACTGACTTCTGGACAGAGAGCATCTGTCTGCTGTTTGAGTTACAACTATATGGGGAAAAAGTCAGAATGCATTAAAGACCACGTACACTAGTATTTTTTTAATACTTTCTTTTTTATTATTACCGGAATTATTTTTTTTAAATGTTAGTTGTTGGTTTTTATTTATTTAAAATTAGACAGTAACTTCATTCATATTTCTGGGAATTCTAGATGAATTGACTTCTCCCTCATGGCGATGGAAAGAGTGCCTTATGTTTAATGATTAGTTTTAGTGGCATACCCTGTATTCAGATCTTGCCTGTTTTGTGGTGAATATCAATAGGCTGTTTTTGTGTGACATTGTGTCAGGTGCTTGATGCACCTCCTCCATCAGGGTCCCCCAGTTTAAATACACATCTGCTTCAGAGTGGACAGGGCTACACATTCTTAATAGAAGACTTCAGCTCTACTGATCATTTTGTGCACTTATCATACTCAGACACAGCTGTCTCACACACATTGGTGAATATGTATCACTCACAAATTGAACTGACACAAAATCCTCTGGAGAAGATCTGGGTGCCATGGATGAGCAGCAGGTTGAGACGGAGAAGAGGCTGTAAGTCATACGTCTAAAGAAACATCTCTGTCTCATCCCTCATTCTATTTCTGTGGTCTTATCAAGTTTTAAAAGTAGGCTATCCGTTAATTACATTGTTCGAAATATATCTTGCCAAATGTATACTTTTTATATGCTTCTTTGTAAAACATTGGTAACAACATTTCTTTTAGACCTCTGTAAACTATTTTTCATAAAACCTTTATATTAAAGGGACTCTCTAAGTGAGCCTTTATATAAATAGAGAGATAAGAAAGTATATTGCAATGTTTCAGAACTGGTTTACACTGCACATGTGGAAAAGCATATTGGATCCATAGCCTCCTAAAATAGTGACTTGTGAATGTACAACAGCACAAATTAATAAGGCCAAAGTACTATTGATGCTTGGCAATATTTTTCCTCTAACATACATGATTATATAGAGATTTTTCCCCCTTTGCTCTGTCCTCTTTGACTGGACTTTAAAATTATTATGTCTTTTTTTACGGATCATGTTATGATGTTATATGTAAAAGACATAAAAAAGTTGATCACAAAGAAAGTATATTGCATAGTGAAACTGCTTTAAAATAAAATCATATATACAGAGGATATTTCCTAATACCAGAGTTTGTTTGCAATTATTTGTAATAAAATATAAGTTGTGTGTTTGTTTTGTGTGTTTTTTAATAGTGTTTGATGCAGTGTGTAACGGTCCGTGTCCTCAGGGCTGTTCACCTCACTTAAGTCCAGTTCACTGCCCTTTGCACACACACAAACAAACACAGAGACCACTGATACAAGAGGCACTAGTACAATATTTATATTGATGTAAATTACAATGAAATGAGTGGGAGTGTAAGCAATGCTTCATTCTATGTTAGACTAATATGTAGTGTGTATAAAACTGATGAGTTTTTGTTTGTGTGTGTTTATTTCAGCATCAGTACCACAGTTCACCAACTCGCCCACCATGATTGTGATGGTTGGTCTGCCTGCCCGTGGAAAGACCTACATCTCGAAGAAACTCACACGCTACCTCAACTGGATTGGAGTTCCCACCAGGGGTGAGAATTATTATACATGCAGTAGAAACATTATATGAACAAATCAATTAATTAGATTAGCAGGTAAATCACAAAATCTTCTCACACATTACAATCTCAATTAAAAAAATGCAATAAAAATCAAGAATCTGTAATTTGTCAATTCTCTTTAACCTTTATTAAATTGACAAACATACAAAGAAAAAATTCCCAAAGTTTTCACTGACCAAATTGTATTTTGTAAATATAAACTGATTTTGATATTGATGCCTGCAACATACTCTAAAGAAATGGGGCATTCTGTCCTTTTAATTACAATGATTAATTGTTTGAGAATTGGGGATACTAATTGTTAAGGTTTTGCATGCAAAATTGTTGTCCAATCTTGCTTGATACAAGACTTCAGCTGCCCATCAGTCCATAGTCCTTATTGCCTGATTCTTCTTTTCACCATATATTTTCAATTGGAGACAGATCTGCTGGCCATCCACATGTCTAGAAAACCTTGCTCTTTTAGCACATACAGACTGAGAACTGGCATTGTCTTGTTTAAATAACCATGACAGACGTTTGCTTTTGCTTCTGTCGCTGATAAAAGTCTGCATGGTCCATTTGTTCTTTGGGACTGAGAACTCGAAATCCATTTTTCCCCGAAACAAGTTGAAATGTGGACTCTGAGTACAGCACACATTTCCACTGTGTTTTTGACTATCTAAGATGAGCTCTAGTCCAGAGAACCTGGCGGCATCACTGCATTTGATGTATAGCTTTCTCCTTGTGTAACAGAGATTGAAGTTGCATTTCTTGAAGCAATGGGCAGACTGGTAAAGCAGTTTTCTGAATTACTCCTGAGCCCATGTGGCTATATTTAACACTGCAGCATGACAGTTTCTTATACAATGCCATCTGAGGGCTCATAGGTCACACACATTCACCCGAGATTTCCTGCCTTGCCCTGCTTGTACTGTGATTTCTCTGGATTCCCTGAACCTTTTCACAATATTATTAGTGATAGTTGGTGAAAGACCTAAATTCTTTGTGATTTTGCATTGAGAAATGTGATTTTTTTTATTTGTTTGACACTCATTCCATGAAATTTGGCAAAGTGGCTGTGCTGGCAAAGACCTTTTACACCCAAATATGATCCCCTTACCTATTACCATTTCACCTTCTTATTGTGGACTGTTTCAACAGATTTTCTTGGATATTCTATCCACCTTATTTTTCAGTGTGGAAGTAAGCTGTTTTCTGTCGATGTGCGATACTTCCAGTTCAGTAACCGCTGTAGGGAAATAACGAGAAGAATAACAAAGTGCAGTAAAGGGTAAAACGGTTTGCCCTGCAAACTAGTGTGTTCATAATTAGGATAATAAATTAAAATAATATGGTAAGACACCAGTTTGAAATATCAAGCTGCAAAACAAGGTGTTTTGTACAGCTAAAAATAGCTGGAAGCGTGTGACACCAGAAGCCACTTTAAATTTCCAAAATGGCCACAACTGCTTTTACGGGAAAAATAAGGTGGATAACCTTTTCACTTTTATTTTGCCTCTGTTCCAACTCTTTTTGGAATGTGTTGCAGCCATCAAAATCAATATTTACAAAATATTTTAAACTGGTCAGTGAAAACTTTGGAAATCTGTTTATGTTAACTGACCAAATAGCACAGTTAGTGGTCGATACATGTAATTTCTGGCTAATTTTTCATTTTTGCTGTTAATTGGGCAAACTTGACAAAATGTTTGGTTATTTTTCAAGAAGTCTTAAAAGATGTATGTCTAACTGTGCCTTGGTTGTTGAAATCAAGTCATAGAGCATTATTTCTTGCACTATACATTATCACTGAAACTATTTTAACAGTGTTTAACGTTGGACAGTACCGCAGAGATGCTGTACGCACCTACAAGAGTTTTGAATTCTTCTGTCCAGACAACGAAGAGGCCATGAAAATTCGCAAGTGAGAAACTCACACTTTATACATCAGTGTTTTATCTAAGCAGTATCAGCTAAACAAGAGTTATTAAGCTGTTTGTCTGAATATCAGAAAGGTTATGATTCAGCCAAAGTTCACCTTTGAGTCAATACACTGTGGCAGTATTTATTTCTGAATCCATAAGTTGAGTGAATGATACTGTGAGTCTCTAATAAAGACAGTCACTTTCTACTGTAATAATGTTATGTAAGCTGCTGAAAGGGTCTCTGAAAAATCTCCACCCCTGACAGCCAGTTGCACTAGACTTCCATTGACTCATTTTTGACTTCCTGCTTGAGGGGCTCTGCCTTTTCTAGTGAGTAGTTCATAGGGATGTTCACTTGCAACTGGAATTCAACCTATATCAGTATACCATTCACCCAATCAGATATGAGCAGCAGCACTATCTGTTGTATCAGCTGTATTGTACGATTGTATGCATTTTGGTGTTTTATATATTTATATATATATTATATATATATATATATATATATATATATATATATATATATATATATATACACACATATATATATTTTTTTGTAAACTGCTTTAGAGCTTGTGCTCTGGCGGCGTTGAAGGACGTCTTTTGTTACTTCACTCAGGATCATGGACAAGTGGCAGTAAGTGACAGCATACACACACATGCTCACCTCAACATGGACAATTTACTGATGTGATTACAGAAATCGATGATTTGAGAAGGGACGTATAGACACTTTATCTTTCTCTGAACAATTAACACTAAATTTGGTAAGGCAATAAGTGTTATCATAGTAGTTTAATGCTCCAGTATACTCTTTTTAATGCTCCCATGTGTTTATACACCCCCTGCCAAATGTTTGGAATAATTTTCTTTTTTATTTTTGAAGTCTTTTATGCTCACCAAGGCTGCATTTATTTAATCTAAAACACAGTAAAAACAGCAACATTTTGAAATATTATTATCATTTCAAATAACTGTTTTCTTTATTATTATTATTATTATTATTATTATTTTTATTATTATTATTATTATACTTTAACATGTAACATTCATTCCTGTGATGACAAAGCTGAATTTTCAGCATCATTACTTCAGTCTTCAGTGTATCATGATCCTTTAGAAATCATTCTAATATGCTGATTTGGTTTCTGCTATTAACTTTTGAACCATTGCAATGAAGTGTATTTTCTGAAAAACCTACTGGCTTGTCCAGTTTTCACCAAAAGTTTCTCAGATATTCTTTAGACCATGCTGGCAAAAAGTTATTAAAATATTTTCAATAGACAAAACCACACTCATATAGTCTATCAAGGAATTTGATGAAGAGCCTGCCAAAAAAAAAAAAAAAAAAAAAAAAAAATGTGAGGCTATATTTCTGCAATGCTTTAGCTTATTCAGATCAAACTTGGTTATAACAGCCATGACCTGAGGGTACGTGAGCAGTTTCGGCACAGTGCCACATATTGGACAAGAGATGTGAAAAATTGACATTTTTTAAGGTCTCCTTAGATTCAGTACAGCAAACCGAACAGTACAGAAAGTCGAACAGTGGAACAGCTAAACAATTTTGAATCTCTGTTTTTATTCCCTGGGTCCCACAGAATCCCATAATATATGTTTTTCAACAGTCACCCATTTTGTCTGTCTGTCATTTTGTCTGTTGGCCACTAGTAGTCATAAGCAATGATGTCATATTACAAGTTATTGTATTGATGGGTTTTCAACCATTTTGTTTAGTGTCTTTATTCGCAAATAATTTTAAAATAATTTTCAGCTGGACTGATGCTCCCCCATTGCCCAGCTCTTCATTTTACCATTTTACCTTTTGTGCTTGGCCCCTAATGGCTGCTTAAGGCTATTTTGGTTCTTATTAATATCAGTGTTGAAAACAGTATATTTTTAAAGTAGCAGAAACTCTTAAATTATTCCAAACTTTTGACTGGTAGTGTATGTGAAATGTTTTTAATGATGGTATGACTAATTCAGCACATTTATGTTCAGGTGTTCGATGCGACCAACACAACAAGAGAACGTAGAGAGGTGATCCTCACCTTTGCTAAAGAGAACGGCTATAAAGTGAGTGAAAAAGTTGAACTGATGAATTAATATTCATCAAATTAATGGTAACGCTTTAGATAAGGGAACACGTGTTCACTTGTTAGCAAAGAGTCTTCCCTAAATAAACTTATAATTTGCTGCTTGTTGGTAGTAAGTAAGGTACTTGTAGTAGTAATGTTAAGGTATTGGGTAGGTTTAAGGAATTTAGAATATGGCCATGCATTAAGATGTTCTTTATAAGAACTAATAAACACCCAATATGCATGCTAATAAGCAACTAGTTAATAGTGAATAATGTTGACTAATCTAAAGTGTTACCAAATTCCAACCTAATTTCTAGAGTATATTTAGAAAATATTTCTACAGTATATAACTTTTAAAGTAGGGTTGTCTTTCTTGTAGGTGTTTTTTGTTGAGTCTCTTTGTGATGACCCAGAAATCATTGCAGAAAACATCAAGGTGAAGAAATATGAGTATATCATAACGATAAAAAATGATATCTGTTTCTCCTTTTAATTATTGATCTGTGTCCATTATTGTGGCTGTATGTGTAAGTTGCTTTATAATGACGTGCATCATTTTAAAATATTCCCTGGTCAATTGTCTGTATTGGAGTATATATTTGTTTTGTAAGCAATTCTTTATAAAACATAAACACTCTGCATCCTGTAAAAGACCTTTGTTTATCTGCAGCAAGTGAAGCTGAGCAGTCCTGATTATGTTAACTGTGATAAAGAGGAGGCTGTGACTGACTTCCTCAAGAGAATAGACTGCTACAAACTCACATACGTTCCTTTAGATGATGACAAAGACAGGTGAAACATTGTCACCCTGAGTGAATTTGACAAACATCTGTTGTTTGACATGATTGTAGTGGAAGTCCTCACCATTACTGTCCTCTCTCTTTGTGTCCACAGGAACCTGTCATACATTAAGATCTTTAATGTGGGCAGTAGGTACCTGGTTAATCAGGTTCAAGATCATATTCAGAGCAGGATCGTCTACTATCTGATGAATATCCATGTCACACCTCGGACTATCTACCTCTGTCGTCATGGAGAGAGTGAACTTAACCTTTTGGGGCGTATCGGAGGTGATTCCGGCCTCTCGGCACGAGGAATAAAGGTTAGCATAAATCTGATTAAAATAATGCAAAAAGTGTTGAGCAGGGCTTTCAGGCTGAATTGTTGGCTATAATGTTTTAATTAATTATTATGTTTATTATTTATTGTGAAAGGTGTTCTACTAATTTCCTTTGTCTTAATGCTTCTTGAGGCAGCAAATGTTTAATTTGCACTGAGTGAGGTATTTGACATTTATGTTTATATAACATTAATTATATTTAGGGATTCATATAACATACATTTTTATTTTATCCAATTTAAATATTTTGTCAGTGAAATAATTACCTGTAAATTCTATACTATGATTACAAAAAGAAATGTAACATCACACAATGTTAAGGTAAACATAAATTTATTTTTTTTTTTTTTTTTGCAAAAATCTGGTAAATTCAAGCAAAACTCTCATTAACTATAGGTCATTAACACAAACTGATGATATTCACAGTGTTAAATTACAAGTTGATTGATTCAAGTTGCATACACAGCCAAAGTGCTTGCTGCTTTACATTTAAATACTACAGCATTTCACAGCAGGCTTTCAGAGTTCCTCTGAAGCCCTCCACCTTCCCCAGCTCCACCTGTATAGATCTGCTACGGGATCATATATGCTATTTGTGCAGCAGCAGTTTTTTTTTAAATATTCACAGCACTGTATAGGCGTACAGTGCCTTGCAAAAGTATACATACCCCTTCATTTTTGTTATGTTGCTGCCTTATGTTAAACTGCGTTAAATGTATTTTTTCCCACATCAAACTACACTCTGTACACCAAAATGGTAAAGCAAAAAACTGGTTTTTATCTTTGCAAGTTTAAAAAAAAAAAAAAAAAAAAAAAAACAATTCCATTGCATAAGTATTCATACCCTTATCTGGGACAGTTGAAATTTAGCTAAGAAGCATTAATTTTGTTTGTAAATTTTACCACACTTTGAGTGAAGTTAACCTGTGGCAAATTCAATTGAATGGGTATGATTTGGAAAGGCACACACGTCTTAATAAAAGGTCTAACAGCTAATAATGCATATCAGAGCAAAAACCAAGCCCTGAGGTCAAACAAACTGCCTGCAGAGCTCAGAAACAGGTTTGCGTCAAGCCACACATCTGGGAAAAGTTCAGAAAAAAATTCTGCTTCATTGAAGGGTCACAGAAGCATGTAGTCTCTGTTACCCTTAATGGATTTGAAACAACCAGGACTCTTCCTAGAGCTGGCCTCCTGGCCAAACTGAGCTAATGGAGAAGAGCTTTGGTTAGTGTGGTGGCCAAGAAGATGATGGTCACTCTACTTGAGATCCATGATCATATGTGGAGATAGGAGAAATCTACAGAAGGACAAACATCACTGCAATACTCCATCGATCAAACTCAATCCTCTCCTCAGTGAAGACACATGAAAACACACTTGGAATTTGCAAAAAAAAAAAAAAAAAAAGCACCTAAAGGACCCTCAGACTCTGAGAAACAAGATTCTCTAGTCTGATGAACCTCAATTCTAAGCATCATGTTTGAAGGAATCCAGCCCATGCTCATCACCTGCACAGTACCATCCCAAAAGTAATGTGTGGTGGTAGCAGCCTCATGCTGTTGGGTTGTTTTTCAGTGGCAGGGACTGAGGGACTCGTCAGAGTAGAAGAAAAGCTCAGTGCACCAAAATATTGAGATAGCCTTAGAATCCCGACCAAAAATATTGTTATAAATTGAAGCAACACCTCCCTTTTTACCTTTTGGACGGGGCTCATGTTTATAACTTTAATCTTGTGGGGTAGACTCATTAAAAATAATGTAATCATCTGGTTTTAGTAGTGTTTTGACCAGCGACTATCACCCTGTCACCAGTCACCCTGCTGCGGAGGCTCTGTAACCGGAACCAAACAATGTACAGGACTCCCTGAGGTAGTCGCATCCAAAGCCGTATCTACAGCCCTCACATTCTTACTATCCTCAATTAAAGTTTGGATGCGTGTCTAATTCTGAAATCTTCTCTGTCAGCCTAACTATTTCCCTGCATTTATCACATGTGAATCCCTCGCCGCCAATAGAGATGGATAAACTGTACATGTGGCAAGTGTTGCAAACAACAATAGCAGAAGAAGACATTATTCACCATGATTGATGAATGATTCTGACTTAATAGTATTGTATGATGAACTCATGAAAAAACGGAGTAAGAAGGAAAAGAAATGGAGTGAGAAAAAAAGAAGAAAACAGCAATAGACGCGAATAGAAAAGTGAATGACAAGCTAACCAATAAAAGCAAACAATCAAATTAATCAGATTAGTTTGATAGATAATATCAGAAATATGGTGGGAATTAAGTTATATTTTATCCCTTTAAACAACAGAGAGTGATAGTAAGATTCTACAGAAAAGCAAAGCTACACGTAGCTACAATTGCAAACCACTCAGCGACATGGCCACAGTCACGCAGAGGAGTTCCCATAGCATCGCTGTTTTCTTACGCTGTGTGAGTTCCCTTAAAAGAGAACTTTACATCTATTTACATCAGATTCCTCAAAAGATGTGCAAAGTTGGAATCCTTGAGTTGTACACTGTCAGTGGGTTATGGCTATGTAATTGATAACCTCAAATCTTCCTAAAGCAGGGGTGCAGAATTCAGTTCCTGTGGAGCCATAGTCCTGCTCCAACACATATACCATGTAGTTTTCAGAAAAGCCTGAAAGACATTTGATTAGCTGGATAAGGTGTGTTTGATTAGGGTTGAAGCTAAACTCTGCACCCCTTGCACGTTTGAATTGAGAGTTGTAAGAAAAGTCTCAATTCACATAGTTTCGGAGCATCACATCATAACATTGGGCCTCATTCATGAAACTTGCATAAATATATGAGTAAATTCTGAGTAATTTGCATGTAAATCAGACCTCCCCAAAAACTCTCCTATGGATTCACAAACTCTTCATAAACAGCCGATTTGATAGTTAAACGTGTGTGTTAATGAATTGTAAATAGGGCGCTCGTGCATGTTAATTCACAATTAGCATAATCCCCGCCTATGAATTACAGCTACACAAATTGCATGTCCAGGAACGCAGTGGAATATTCTGGTCTTATTTCTCAGGTTTGGTTCCAGTATATTGCATAAATGCAAAAAAAAGACTAGGCCATATGCCTATCAATAAATATTCAATAATGTGTGACCACCAAAGTGTTTTTAAGCCAGCTGAAAAAGGTCAGGCACTCTTCTTAAAACAACCAGCTGGTGGTGCTTGAGAACACTTTGGTGGCACAGCGTTTTTCCAGCTGAGATGCTTTAGTTGCTATGGTATGGAATATTAACGGCGGCAATATATTAGCCTACTAGTATCTAATTTTTAAGAATTTGACTAAATATAATAAAGCAGTAACCTGTAATATTGACTTCCCAATCGTTGTAGGCAGTCGTTTTACAAGTAGGATGTTTAGGTATTTGTCCTAACCCCTACTCTATTTACAGCTGGGTAAATAGTGACAGTGATGAGTGCTGCCTTTTACAATTATCAACTAAGCTGCATTTATTTTTTTTACATAATTAATTAATTAATTAATTACAAATTACAAAAATAAAATTAAAAAAGAGGCCAAGGGCAAATGCACTTGTAATTATTATGGCAGTGCATCAAAATTCAGTGTCATCAGTTTGCCAAAAAGAACACAGAACATTTTATGCACCATTAACATGTGGTAGGGAGCAGGTGTACATTTCTTTCATATCAATTAACACTTTGAAAATACGAACATTTTCATGAATTCAAAAGTTTACGTCAGAATGGTCTCACGAACGGTTTACACAAAAGTTAGTTCTACTTGTGTTTCTTGAATGAGGCCCATTGAATGCAAGTTTTTGCATTTGTTTGTGCATTTTTATCTTAAATTTGTTATTGTTTGAATTTTAATTTGACTGCCCTAAACCCCACCCATAATAGTATAGAGATTTGGGGTGGACTCATTAGACTGGAGCAGTAACCCACCTTACTGGTCCCCTCCCATTTCACCTATAAAAAATGTACATGGTAACGGCCCTAGAAATACCCATAACCTCTGAAGCGCAACAAGCTAAAAACCAGAAGTCCTATTTTTTGTCAGTTTGCTGCAGCTCTAGGCACATACATCAGGGGTCAGTGCATCCTGGATTTGAAGATCTGGACCAGTCACATGAGGAGAACGATCCAGACCGCAGAGGCAATTGGAGTGCCTTATGAACAGTGGAAAGCACTGAACGAAATTGATGCTGTGAGTCTAGTCCTGTTTCTAGTCACACATACAGTATGACATTCCAGGGAGTAGCCCTTTGTTTTGGTTCTTCTGCAGAGTGTATTTGTGTCTTCATGCATGGGAGATATTTGTCATGTGTTCATGTGCAGGGTGTGTGTGAGGAGATGACTTACGAAGAGATTCAAGATCACTTTCCTGAGGAGTTTGCTCTCAGAGACCAAGACAAATACCGGTACCGCTATCCAAAGGGTGAAGTGAGTATATGTCGTGGCAAGAAAAGTTAGGAATTTATAGGTTACTCGCCAGTAGTAAATGTTGTTGGTTCACTGCTGGAGTTTGCATTTTTGTTATCTCTTGTGGGTAATTTATTGAACTTTGATTAGAAATAAATAAATTTCAACAACAAATAATGCGAATGACTCAGGGTTTAGTTTTTATTAATTGTGATAATTATGCTCCAGTATGCAAATTATACCTCCCTGTTATCTTAAAATAGTCTTTAATTAGTGACATATTATTATCTCTCTGATCACCAACAATAACTTGTTAATAATGTAAAGTATGATCATTAGGCTATTACATTTATACATGAATGAAGAGCTTCCATCTTCTCACCCAACCCCATCATCCACTTCAAATTTATGTATGGCCTTGTAGGTTAAGTCTCACTTGTTTTGAATAATTCAGATTATATGTATATTTTGCCTAAATTTGAAAGTTTTGTGAACCGTGTATTCACACAAAACATGTTGTCCCAAAACAAGACAACACAAAAGCACATGACTAATGAAAAGCCAAACTAGCCATGTGCTACACAAAAGAATGACTGGTGCTTGACAAAAACAAACAAGACAGTGAGGGAATGAACACTCAACCCATGCACTCACAATAAAAGACAAAACATGGAGCATGAATGTAACTTAATAGAAAAAATAACACTTGAACATACCTCAGCATGATTAGAAATACATAAAATGGCAGAAATCATCTTTGGGAAAAAGTAGTCTGAAGTAATTAGATTTTTTAGTTTGGTTCACATCCACTTTGTTTACATTTTGAGGGTGGGGTTTAAGACCTGGGGTCCATCCACTGCTACTCTATTAAAAGAGTACCCTACTGATCCAGGGACAATAATTTAGAACAATAATAATTAAAAAATTAATTTGCAGATAATATAATAGTCAAGTCAAGTCAAGTCACCTTTATTTATACAGCACTTTAAACAAAACAGATTGTATCAAAGCAACTGAACAACATTAATTAGGAAAAAAGTTTGTCAATAATGCAAAATGACAGTTAAAGGCAGTTCATCATTGAATTAAGTGATGTCATCATCTATCTCAGTTCAGTTTAAATCGTATATGTGCAATCATTTGTAATAACTAATAAGTAAGATTTTAAAATCTATATGATGTTTAATTGGCAGCCAGTGCAGTGTTGACAGAACCAGGCTAATATGGTCATACTTCCTGGTTCTAGTAAGAACTCTAGCTGCTGCATTTTGAACCAGCTGGAGTTTGTTTATTAAGCGTGCAGAACAGCCACCCAATAAATACACATAATGTGTGTACTATTTATACAACCGGTTTTACTCACTGAAAGATTTATTTGTGATAAAATATTAACTTTATAATTGTATTGGAGTCTTACACACATACAGTTACTCTGAGTCGCGCATTAATTTGAGTGGTGACAGATATTATGGGAGTGGATTGATGGAGCGCAGGAGATGCAGATAACATGATCTTGACCCTTAAGAAACTTTAATTAATGCGGTAACATAACAAATCTGCTTTAAAGATAAAATTAAATGAATTGCTAATTACAGCAATGAAATAAAAAATATAAAGCCTGTACAAATATTAGAAATCGTGAATATAAATAATTGGAAATCATGTAACAAAAAAAAACACAAATAAATTAAAAACAGTGCACATTTAATTTATCTGTTATAACATTTATGTAGCTTTGTTCGCTTGCCTGTGTCCTTATGAAAGTCCAGAAATTTGTCAAGTCTTTCGTCAGGTGTCTTTTTTAATTATATGATATCATTACATTGCTGTCTTGCCACCAGACAATCGCAGCATTGCTGATTGTGGTTTCGAGTATCAATAATCAGCTCTTTACGGGGAACATGAGAATGAGCAGTAATCTTAGACAACTTAATCCAGATATTTTAATTAAATCCGCAAATTCACTTGAAGAACCAAATTAGCCAGAGATCAGTTATCACGATTAGAAGATCTGGTATCTTTCAAATCATCTCAGAAGTAACAAGTGACATACAAATAACGGGCCCCTGTACTGCAGCCAGCAACCAGGAGGCAATCAAAATGTTTTGTCTTCACATTTGGGAGGGTGGGGTGAGCTATCCTTTTATTTTTATTTTTATTTTTTTATTTTTTATTTTTTAAGGCCAGGTAAACAATTGACCTGAAATGACAGTAAGGTGTTTTTATCCTTGTTTTAATTGTATTACAATGCTTGTGTGTTTGTGTGTGTTCAGTCCTATGAGGATCTGGTTCAGCGTTTAGAGCCTGTAATCATGGAGCTTGAGCGGCAGGAGAATGTTCTGGTCATATGTCATCAGGCTGTCATGCGCTGTCTGCTGGCCTACTTCCTAGACAAAACCTCAGGTGGAGAAAGTCTTTCAGAACATACTACTGGAACATTACTCCAATACTTGAGCTGTACAGTTGCAATCAAAAGTTTGCGAACCCTTTGGAACGACCTGGATTTCTGTATAGATTTAAAAGTGTTGTGATCTTTATTCCAGTCCGCACTTCCACTATTCCTATCCATGTACTCTGGTTTGTTACTTAGGTTTGACCATTAGGCCTATCATTATTTCCTCACGAGCAAACAAGCTAAAAAACTATCCAAATAAAGACATCCCTTATTCATTCAGGCTTGAAAGAAAGATTTAACCCCAGCCTAGAAAGTCAACCCCAAATACAGCCTAATTTGTGACAATTACCACATCCTAATTACCTCATTAAAAAAGAAATAGACTTGGGACACAGTTTGAACTATTCCACATGAATTCTTTTAAAATTCCCACCAGGCAAGTTCATAAATCTCTTTTTGGGAGGATCGAACCTATTTAATATGTGAATTAACCGCCAGAGCAGTGCTTACATTGCTCCAGCATCAGCTGTTTCTGCATCTGGTCATTCCGTTACTGAAACATGTCTGTACTTCCGGAAATTCACAGATTCCTGTCAAACAACAAACTCTTCAGTCACCATGGGGCATGTTCAACTGCACAGTGCAGTCAGGCTTGTTCTCCAAGCCCAGACTAGCTCAACAGAAGCACAATTCATCACTCCACAGAACACATTTCCATCGTTCCTGAGTCTTTACGCCACTCCATGCGATGCTTGGCATTATACATGCTGATATGCAGAGGTGGACAGTACATTTGGAGGTGGACGAAGTACATTTACTTGAGTATTGTATTTAAGTGCACTTTTTGAATGTGTGATTATTATTTTTTTCTGGAAACCTATGACTTTCACTTCACTACTTTGACTAAGACAAATATCATTCTTTTCACTCCACTACATTTCTATCAAGATCCTTGAAGTAGAAAGGTGTTACCACGTAGCAGCTTTGAAAGTCAGTGGGTGAATATTTTTCTTTTCTATTTTTTTTTCAGACAGTCTATCAGTAATCACTCTTGTTGTCACGCTACACTGCCGGAAGGAACATGGAGTCGAGAGTAATTGAGAGAGTCTTTATTAATCCAACACGGGGGTAAATCCAACATGGAACACAGGTGGAAGACACACATATGTAACTGGTAGACCCAACAAAACTGAACAGAAAGGACATGGGTTATAAAGACACACCTGGAAACTAATCAACAATCTTGGGAGACAGAAACTGGGTCACAGAGAACATGGGGAATGGAACACATGAGGGGAAAACACAACATAATGAGTCCAGGGCTGTGAAATTACCCCCCCCCCCCCCTCCCGGAAGGTGCGACCTCGCACCATAGGAACAACAGAGGGAGGCGTGGGTGCGAACTTGGGAGGAGGTTCCGGTGGAGGACAGATTCCCGGGAGGGGGCCAGCAGACAGAGACCACGGAGGAAGGAGCCAGGGAGGAGATGATAGAGGGAGGAGCCAGGGAGGAGACAGGAGGGACCTGGAGCAGGAGGAGCCTGGCAGGACCCAGGCCACAGCCATACCAGCCCAAGGAGAAGCTGACAGTGGGAGGAGCCATGGAGGAGGAATGGCCGCCGACTCCAGAGGGCCGACCAACGGCAGTGAAGCAGGTGGAGGAGGAGCCCGAGGGGGGGACAGAGAGCCGAAGAGCCAGGGTGATGGGGAGGATCCAGAGCTCCTTGGCGGAACCGATGGTGCCGACGACCAATGCGGAGATGTGGATCCGGGAGGTCACGGTGGAGCCAGACCGACTGAGGACTGAGGTGGAGCCGAGGGGATGAAGGAGCCTGACGGAGCCAGAGGGACAGAGGGACCAGGCGAAGCCAGAGGAGTGGAGTCCCGAGGCGCAGGATGGTTGACGCCAGACCAAGGCAGAGCAGGAGGGACGAGGGAGCCAGGCGGAGCTTGTGGACTGCTGGGCCACGGCAGAGAGGAGGGAGCTGGAGGATGGCAGTCCCGCGGAGCTCGAACCGCAATAATGGTGGCCTGAGGGCAAACAGAGGGGCTACCAGATGACAGCGGTGGAGGAGGCAGGAGCGGGTGGGAGGGCGGTCATTTTTGAGGAGTGGCCACAGGCGGGCACATTCTAGTAGCTGGCACTGGAGGACACATTCTAGGAGCAGGCACCGGAGGACACATTCTAGGAACTGGTACTGGAGCGAGCTGTGGGGCTGGAGCCGACACTGGAGCGAGCTCTGGGGCTGGAGCTGACACTGGAGCGAGCTCTGGGGCTGGAGCCAATCCTGGGCTTAACTGGGGAACAGGAGGCCATCCTGGGCTTAACTCGGGAACAGGCACTGGAGAATTGGAAGCACCCTCAGGGCTGGATGAGGAAACCAAGGACAAAGGAGGGTTGGGCGGGACCAGCGGAGAGGTCGGAGAGAGGAGAGGGGGCAGTTCATCCTCCAGTTCAGATTCCCAGTCTATAAAATCCACCTCCTCATTTTGGCATTCCATATTCCACTCACCCTCAGCCGCAATGCAGGGTGCGGAGCTCCTCTCCATGCTCACCCTGTCCGTGTCCTTCTCCCTCATGGCAGGCAGTGTTGCCCTGGTCTGACGTCACAGCGTCTGGATCCGCGGCGACCCTCAGCTCTGTCACTCTATGCGGCTATGCCTCATTGGTCGTGGCGGGATCTGGCTCTCTGTCAACGGCAGGCTCGGGCATGCGCTCTGTACATCGGGGAGATGGTGGGCTGGGCTCTGGTTCCGGAGTGGACCTGGCGAGATCCTCCATGGGGCAGACGGTGAGAGGTGACCCGTTTCTCGCCAGAGTCCACTCCACAAATGCGGCGATTCCTCCCGAGGACCATCTTCGGACGACGACGCTCTGCACTCGGAGTTCAGGCTGGCGTTATAGAATGTGCAGAGAGCGTCGTCCGGGTAGCTGGTGATGCTAGCTAGGAGTAGACACTGTCTCATATGGTCCTCAAGAGAACGTCCTTCCTGCTCCAGCAGGAGGAGGAGGAATTCGGGGCGAAGGAGGGGATCCATGGACAACACTACAGAAACAAAAGGACTGAGGAAAAACCGGAAAACAAACGGAGGGTAGACACACAAATTAAACTTTTTGTAGGTCGGGTCTTCTGTCACGCTTACGCTGCTGGAAGGAACACAGACTCGAGAGTAATTGAGAGAGTCTTTATTAATCCAACAGGTGGAAGACATACATATGTAACTGATAGATTCAACAAAACTGAACTGAAAGGACATGGGTTATAAAGACAGGCTAACGAAGGACTAAGGAGACACACCTGGGAACTAATCAACAATCACGGGAGACAGAAGGCGTTTCTCAATGTCAAGGAAGGATCCTCGGAAGCCAGAATTTCGAGGATGCTACGTCATCGACATCCGTCGAAGGACTGTTCCAATATCGAGGATCCTCAGAATTTCAACCAAGGACTGAGTCCTTCATTTGAAAAATATCCCATATACAGGAAAGGATGCATATGTGTAGCCTTCGCGCTCTCCAATCACCCACAATCCTATGCGCGCAGCTTTGCTATCTTGTTCAAAAAATTCAAAAATGTTGGACGTTAGCGGAGTCGAAGCATTAATATAACGGGGCAGTATGCTTTCAATATGTATTTACGTTAACAAACATTTGTTATAACTGTAGTAAATATAAGTAAAGTTTAACGTTTAAATGCCAGTACAAATTACTACCGTATCGATATTATAAATTATACAAATACAAATTACGTTATTGATGGCTAACTGAACCGGACCTGTCATTTAACAATTGTTAGCTTGGTTGCCGTCACCGGCATTTCTTTTATAAATAACTAGTTAAGTTGTCCAAAGTAATTTAACGTTAATATTATACCATCATACCATTATACCATTCACAGCGTTATTCATAGCTTTCTGTCTTTTTTAACAGGGACCAAGGAACAAACGGAGGCGTTCATACGTCTCCGTGTAGAAAACAAGCAACCAAACCAGTAACGTTTGCACTTCCATTTCTCAGCGCCTATCGCAAGCCGTTTTAGCATTTAAAACTTGGTTTGACTATCCATAAATATAATTTCGTATAGTCATAATTATAATTCCACTAGTCACAATAACAATTAGAGATATCTGCAATTATAATTCCAATAGTAAGAAATCGGATTAGAGATATCTCTAAATACTTTATGACTAGTCAAAACTCCATTTAATATAAGTTTTAAATGCTAAAACGTCTTGCGATAAGCGCCGAAAGCGGACCTTTTCACTGACGCAATGACGTGCACTTGCTAGCCAGCCGAATGCTAAAGAGGCTCACCTAGCCTCTCTGAAGGAAGTGACTTGGAAGGACCAGTCCTGCCAAGGAAGTATCCTTGACATTGAGAAACGCCTAGAAACTGGGTCAAAGAGAACATGGGGAATGAAGCACATGAGGGGAAAACACAACATAATGAGTCCAGGGGTGTGACACTTGTAGGGCTACATGAAATAATTTCCCAGCATTTTTTTGAACACTGAAACAAAACAAACACAGTCGTCACCTTTATTTATTTATATACTGTAGCACTTTTAACATACACAGGCCATTCTGTGCATGACATCAAAGACCGCAAGTGAGATTAGAGAGCATTTTTGAAATGTCTTTTTTAATGTCAAATAAATCTTTCTGTTTTGCTTTTTTTGTTAAAGCAGTGTTGCTGTAGTAAAGTTATACAAGCTATAGTTTTGTTGCTGGGTTTTTTAAGCAGGTTTGATTTTTTTCTTCCTTATCACTCTTTATTTTGGTTCAAATGTGGATGAATGGTTACACGTAGATGTGTGCACTGCCAGAGCTTTGTGAGATCACTACCATGCTGCTTTTGTGAGGGTGGGTAAAGGTGTTAAATAATTTTTTTTTCTTTCTTTTAGGTCAACTCACTTCATTTCTATAGGTTTTTAACATTCTAAAAGCTCTTCATTACAAAGATATACTACAAGCTAAAGTCAGTGCATTCAGTAGGCTTAATGTATTGCAAGTATTACATTTGTAGGTATTATTATATTATTATTGTTGGTATTGCAAGTATTACATACAACAATAATAAAGCAATGCACTGGCATAAAAAAGGAAATTTACTTTTGGCATTGAAGTACTTTTAAAAGTACTTCTGTACTTTTACTTCAGTTAAAACCTGTCTTTACAACTTTCACTTGTAACGGAGTAATATTTGATCAGCAGTATCTGTACTTTCACCTAATGGAATTGTGTACTTTGTCCACCTCTGCTGATATTTGTTAATTTATTTGGATCCCCATTAGCTATGCCCAAAGGCACTTCTAGTCTTCCTGGGGTCCACACAACACTTATAATTCATACACTATTACATACATATAAAAATATGAAATAAATTTTTCACATTCCATGAGCACCAATTTAAACATTTCTTCAACCTTTTAACATATACTTCACCTACTATAAAACTTATTGCTCATTCAATTAATTCTTATGTCTCAACTATCTATAAATACAATAATACAGTGTGCCTTCACCTGCCTTCTTAAAACTTTTTTCCGTGTTATAATAATTAATGACTTTGGTAAAAAAAAAAAAGATTCCATGATTTCATTGGCCTATATAGTACTGTATGTCTCAGAAAGTTAGTTTTAGCATTGGGGAGTAAAAACCTACTCTCTGTTGCTCATCTAGTTACATATTCACATGACTGAACATTGGATTGCACTGGTGACTTTTTACACACTCTTATGCACCTGCATTCGTTGACCCCACTCTGTGCCTTTAGCCCAATGTATCCTTAATGTGGTGTATGTTTTATAAGCAGCTACTAGAAAAATTTGGTAGAAGTTGTGCTTCTGCTAAAGAGGATCCACAAACTGTTAAAATCAGGATGCACGGTAATGCTTAGTCAATGTCTTCAGTAAAAAAAATGTAACAGAACAACTGCTTGTGTGTTATTAGTCAGATTGTGTTTGTCTATAATTCTGGTCAGACCATATTGTATGATTAATCAATACAGAAATCCAGGTAAGAAGTTCACACATATTTTGCATGTCACTGATATTTACAACATTTTACTCTTAAATTGCTTGGATAGAAAACTGTCAGTCTAGGGTGTACATATAAATTTGGTGTGTTTTAATGACCACTCTGTCCTGATCTTCCTCCAGATGAGCTGCCTTATCTGAAGTGTCCTCTGCATACGGTGATGAAACTCACTCCTGTTGCCTATGGTCAGACTCTCTTAATCTCTTCTGAAATATATCTTTTAACATATAGATTAGTTAGATCATAAAATGATCTGTTTTTCTTATGTATTTGCAGGCTGTGAAGTTGAGTCCATTTTCCTGAATGTTGAAGCAGTAAACACACACAGAGACAGACCTATGGTGAGCACAGTAATACTTTCATACTGTAACATTTATCAACTAAAGAGCAGTCATTTATTTATTTAATTATTTATTTTGCTTTGGTATTTTCTATTTTTAACAAGTAATTGGTCATTTCAAACCCCTTAGTACTAATTTTACAACAGATCTTCAACAATGCCGTTTTTCCCAAAATTTCAGCACGTTCAGTTCATGTATTAGTACAAAACACAGAATCATAAAGTAACTTTTCCATCTACATTTAAGAAGTGCAACATCTTTATTTACATATAATTTAAAGTATTTGCCTTTGATGATATTACAAACATTAAACTTTTAATTTGCGCCTGTTATGGTATAGCTTTTTTATAGATATAGATTAAATACAAATGGTTTGAAATTTTCCACAACAGATAACTACAGTAAATATAATGAATACTTGTTACAGTAAAAGATTCATTTTAAATGCTAACAACAATGTTCAAAGTGTGTGTGTGTGTACTTGAATACATGGTTCATGAGAACACAATTGTGTATGATTAAATGGTTATTACAACATAAACATGGTTTATAAAGATACTCCCTATGTCCTCATAAACCAGATGGCTTAAAAATACCATTTGGTTTATTTTCTTTTATTTATTTATTTATTTAGTTAGTTAGTTAGTGATGGGTGTTTAATCCATAGCAGTCTATGATGGGCAGTATTCAAAATACAGTATACCGTGAACAAAACAGATTAAACATTAATGTCTTTTCTGTTTATCCTCTTACTGTATATTCCCATTCATGTTATATGTTTTTTAATTCACCTCAGTGATTAGGAATCTGTAAGATGATGAATTGTTAATTTTTAGTTTTTAGTCTTAGGATCAAAACAAACAAACAAACAAACAAACAAACAAACAAAAAAAGCTATTGACCATATGTTGGATCATGTCTATGGGATTTGCTACCATTCACATACAAAGGCATTAGTGAGGGTCAGATCCTGATGGTCAATCCTGATGTTGGTTTATGGTGCCTTGCTCATTTCTCCAAATCATCCCAGAGGTGGGTAACACTTTAGTTTGGGGACCAATTCTCACTATAAAATGACTATTAACTATTATCTTTTCCCTGAATAAACTCTTAATTTGCTGCTAGGATTAATACAGTATATACTTTATACTGTAAGTACTAATAAACAGCCAAGGTGCTAGTGATATGTATGCTAATAAGCAACTATTAATAGAGAGAATTGGTCCCTAAACTGTGTTACCAGAGGTGTTTAATGGGGTTCAGCTCTAGTCTTTGTGCAGGCCAGTTCTTCATTCAGTTTTTCAGTGCCAGCTTGTGCATAAATTAGCAAATTAGCATTGCAGTCAGAAACTGAACTGTACCCTTACCATTTTTACTTAGAGGCGCCACAAGTGATTTACTTGGGCAGGTAATTTTGTAAAATCCAAATAAAATTTACAGATCTTTATTAGAAAATGTTTAAATAATGTTTTTCATGCTCATTACCATTGACAATAATTGAGCATATTCCTGTAAAACAGTCCTTAAGACACTAACGGTTTACAGTCCAATGAAAATTTATGTCACAGTTACAATAACTTAGGACAAAAAAGAGACCTTTCTACTGACACTTAAAAACAGCAGAGGAAAGATATTCAGGGTTTCTTCTCACCTGTGTGAACATTCATTAGTCCTGCTGCAGGAGGCATGAGAACTGCGGAGCAATAAACTGCACTGTCTGTAATGTAAAGTAAGACAGTGCTACAGGGAAGGACAGCTGGTCGTCCTTTTAATGCCAGACCACATGTGACCATACGAACCCCCAGATGTGTTTGAGGATGGGCAAGTGCTTTGGTGGAAGAGTGAAGTAACATCTCACAGCAACAACTGGCAAATCTTTCTCAGTTCATTAAGATGAGATGCAAAGTAGTATATATAGCCTGGACACACCACATACTGACTGCTACATTTGATATTGACCCCTGCTCTGGATCTTTTTATGTTTATACAGATATTTACAAACAATGAGAATTCTGATGAAAAAAAGCATTCGAAATTGGGGAAACGTCTATATGTAGATTTAATTTTTTAAATGTAAATAATTCATTATGATTTGCAGATTTATTAACCAAAGTAATCAAAAACTAATCACACATCAAATTTGGCTAAATGATTATTAAAGTCATTATTGTGTTAAATGAGTAAAGCACTGAATAGACATTACAAAAAGTAGCTTTTTTAAACTTTTGTTAAATAACAAATATTTAAATATATATATATATATATATATATATATATATATATATAAACAACATGATATAATATATAAATTAAATGACAGTCTCAATATGATACTAAAACTGCCAGTAGGTAATAGCTATAAGTTTAGAAGTTGTCTGATTTGACAGCTCTTTTTCACTCCTCTCCTTCATAGCAACTGCCTGTTGTCATATACATTCAAGACGAAGTTATATCATTTGTATTTTGAAACTTTGCTTTTAACAATTTGTCAGCGCTTGTGAAAAGAGTCATGCCATGATACTGTGTTGCACCCACCAAATGGTTGGGTCTTTGCCTACAACTAGTATAAATATCAAGACGCTTTGCTCCTGGGTGTTTTTTTTTTTTTTTTTTTTTTTGCAAAAACATCCAATTTAAAGCCGCAACAATATCTGACTTCTGGAAGAACCAAAGAGTTTTGTGAGTGGAGGAAGCAGATTCGGAGCACTGGGATTCTGAAGATGGTTTAACATGGGCCGGACCCTGCATTTCTTGTTCTGTCCGACTGAAGCACACTTTGATACAACAGTTTGTGCCCTGACTAGTAGTTGTTGATGCATCAGACAGCAAAGATTGGTTTTGAGTTGACAGTTTAGCCCTTGATTCTGCTCCTGGTAAAGATGCCATTCTGAACTTTCCACTCAACAAAACAAATCGAATCTTGTTTCCACTCAGTGCTGTATGTGTTGCTTTTATGCAGTAATGTTGTTTGCGCTGCACAAAAGCAGGTAATGTCACAGGTTCATTGGTTCTGTAGTGACTCCCAAAACACGTTTTCTTCTTTACGTAAATTCATAAATGTTTCTTAATAATCCAATCTTAACACATGAATGAACTATGGTCATCTGAAAGTGCACCATCATGATGTGTTTGAGTAAATACAGTTTATATTCATCCTATTTGTAATCTTGCATGAACAGTATTTGGTACATCCTTTATTATTAGAGAAGGGAACTTACAAAGCATGACAAAGATGCATTTACAAATGTTAATTTAAGCACATTTTATCCTCTTCTTTTTAGCAGCCTCCTGTCTTTGTTTGAGATGTGGATTTGTGTGATACTGATCATCTTGTTGTGATGTTTCAGAATGTGGATGTGGACAGAGATCCAGAGGATGCTTTACTGACTGTACCAGAACACAGCTAGACAAGACCACAAGAAATACACCAGTTCAGTTCTCTAAATGATTTCATATATTTTCCTTATTTGTAGGGCCTTCTGACCTATATTTTTGTAATATTTACAGTAATTTTGGGGCGAGTGGCGTTATTCACTGTCAAGGGTGTCACTCAGATCTTGTGTCAGATATTGTATAAAATTACATGTTAAAGTGAACCAGAAATGCCAACTACTTTTAATTCAGTTAAATAGATTTATACATTCTTGTCATGAAAATGTGTAAGTTATGGAAGGTGTATGTGTAAAAAGATTAGAAGGTCTAATTGTGTCATTTATGGTAATAATCTTTTGAAGCTAAACATTTAATAATCATTTATTAAAAGATCATTCAAAAATAATCTTTTGAATTCTAAACATTTGTATCTAGATCCAAACACGCTTCAATCAAGCCCTTTCTGCTCCTGCCGCATTGTTTCTCTCCCACACTAACGCGTCACATTAAAGCAACACTATGTAAATGCTGTAAATGCATGTCTATCGCGATTCACGCAGGTACAGTATGTGTTATTACTCCGCAGTGGACCCATCCAGGCTACAATAGTCCAAAAATAATCACTTATTGTAAATGTACCATAGTGATTTGGGATAAGACAAAAAGGCGGTTTGGTAGTGAATTTATGATGTACTCGCTCATTATATACATTTAGCAAATTTTGAACACAGAAAAATTTACATAGTGTTGCTTTAAGAGCTGCAGATGACACCGTAATAACAGCTGACCACTGCTGAGGTCCTCATTTATAAACCGTGCGTACTCTCAGATGAGTGTGCGTAGCTTAAATCCACACCAGCGCTCATATTTGTAAAAAACTGCCTTTAACGTTCATTCTATTCACGCGTACGCATATTTGAAAGATGATCGTCAGCAGGGGCGTAGCCTATATTACGCGGGGGACACCACTTTCTCGACCCCGCACTTTCTCGGGCAAGTGTGTTCGCATAGAGGTTTTCAAGAGCTGGTGTGAATAAATATAGCTTTAAAGAGACAGGATAGTCTGCGTATGTATGACCTGATAATTGATTATGACCCAGTCACCCAGAATAAGGCTAGACGTACATCGCGGAGCGCAAAACACTCACGCAATGTGTGTTTCATTCATACTCGAAGCCGGAGGGCGCTCTCGCGCAGAAAGTCGAACCAGGAAAATGGACAAAAATGGACAAAAGCGTCCATGCTATTGCTGTATGAAAACAGCAATACCAGACAAACAGAAACGTTTGGAAACATGAAGACATTAAACATACGACTGCGACAATATATGGTTTATTTGTGTTTTTCAAGTCATATCCAGGTCATAAATAAAGCATATGAGCAATGCAGTGCTAACTGACATAGCATTTTATTACAGTATAGAAACTATTCTGCCTTATTATGTGATAAAAAAAGTGTTTGTAGTATATAAACATTAACAAATCATTATTATTGATTATTGCCCAGCAGTTATCTGATTTCTAAGCAAATTAAAAGCTAGAAATGAGAGAAACAAAAGTTGCCTAATCAAAAGTTTTTGAACAGTAAAATAGTTTGTTTTTAGTTTTAGTTAAAATAGTTTTTTAATTATGTCTCTTCTGCTGCATTTATTTGATCCAAAGAAAAGCAAAACAGTAAAATTCTGAAATGTTTTAGTATTTAAAATAACTGTTTTCTATCTGAATATAGGACTATTTTAAAATGTAATTTATTGTGATTTCAAAGATACATCTTTAGCATCATTACTCCAGTCACACGATCCTTCAGAAAACATGCTGATATTCTTATTTGATGCTCAAAAAACATTTATTATGATGATGTTGAAAACATCTGAATAGAATTTTTTCACGTTTCTTTGATGAATAGAACATTCAGCAGACCAGCATTTATCTGAAATAGAAATCTTTTGTAAACTTATAAGTCATTATCATTTTCGATCAATTTGAAGCATCCTTGCTAAATAAAAGTATTAATTTCTATAATTTACACACAAAATATATATATATATATATATATATATATATATATATACTGACTCTAAGCTTTTGAATGGTATAGTGTATTATGCTACAAAAGCTTTTTATTTTACATAAATGCTGATCTTTGGATCTTTCTATTAATTCAAAGAATCCTGAAAAAAAATGTACTGAACTGTTTTAAATATTGCTAATAATAATAATTTAAAAAAGGTTTCTTGAGCAGCAAATCAGAATATTAGAATGATTTTTGAAGGATGTGGCACTGAAGACTGAAATAATGATGCTGAAAATTCAGCTGTGCATCACAGAAATAAATTACAGTTTAAAAGTAATTCAAATAGAAAGCATTTATTTTAAATGGTAAAAATATTTCACAACATTACTACTTTTGCTGTACTTGGGATCAAATAAATTCAGACTTGGTGAGCAGAAGAGACTTCTTTATAAAATATATAAAAAAACTACTGTTCAAAAACTGTTGACTGGAATACAGATTACAGAAATGTTAATGTTTTATAATATATATTATACTGTATATATGTTTATATATATATATATATATATATATATATATATACATTTCTGTCCCCCTCACTTCAGAAATGATGGCTACGCCCCTGATCGTTTAGGATGGTTTCCTTTTCATAAGACTGTAATGATGCGTTTTAAATCCTCAAAAGTTTATATATTTTGGTATATAAAGCATGTACGTTTATAAGACTATACTTTGTATTGTTACCTTTGCATCAAATTACAAAAAAAATAAAAAAATAAAATAAACCCTAGGTAACGCTAATGCAAGGATGTTTCTAATGCAGAAATGGCTGGAATAGTCAAACTTATTAAATATAAGAGGATGTCCACATACTTTTGGCCACATTACCTCTACACCGACTTCTGTAAAATAACACTGTGAACACTGCCAACAAGAGAATTGTAAAATAACTTTATTTATAAACAAGAAATATTGTAATTAAAATATTTTACAAGTGTAAAATTTTTCAGGGAAAAATCAAGAGAGCTCCAAAAAAATGTGCCGTATTAAAGCATGTTTTTCTTCAACCTCAGGTTAAATAAGAGGGTCTATTTAAATATGGCTAATAAATGCACATCACAAGGTGTTCATGATCTCTGGCTGCTGGTCTCAGTGGCACTGGCCTCTCTGAACTGCTGTGTCCAGCTCTGAGGATCCTGATCAAAAAGCTGTGAAAGAAAAGACACATGCCAACACTTATTACTTACTAGAACTTTGATTTTATTTATTGGTTTGGAATTTATGTGCTCAATTGAAAGGCATTACACTCATGAATAAATAATGTTTAAGTCATTGCAGGGCCTACTTTTTCAAACTCCTCTTGGGTCGTTTGTCCAATCTTCACCAAATTGTGCACAAAGCAATTTTAAACTACGCTGTCAAAATAATTTTGTGAACTGCTCTGCATGTGCAAAAGAATGATAAACAAAGACAACATGTGCTGAAGTAAACAGAGAAAACTTTTTTTAAAAAGTGATGTGCACAGTTTTTACATATTTATGGTGCCAACCCTGAAGTTTAGCTTGTATAGAGCGGTCACTATAATAAACTATAATAAACAGTTAATTGATGTAGATTAATATAAAAGTTGAATGAATTCCTATCTGACTGATCAGACTGACATTGATTTGCCAAACATCAGATCTGTATCAGATTTAGGACCACATACGGAAAATCATAATCAAAAAGATCAGATTCCATTTGATTTGTGCTGTTCACACTGTCTGTCTGTCATGAAAAAAACTGGATTTGGGCCACATTTTCCTTCAGTCTGAATGTAGTCATAGCCTTACAAAGACTCATATTATATTTGAAAAGAGCGCTAAATAACTATTGTCTGCATGAGTCGTTTGTGTTTAGACCCAGATAATTGCTACTTGTGGCTATATTATGAACATGATATCTCTGTTTTGCACATAAAATGAGAGTCTACAGACTTTCAAAAGGTAAGAACAAGCTAGAAAATAGCTTGGTTCTTAGTATATTAATCAAAGGTGGGTGTGATGTGTGGATTTGTAATCAAAGATTGATCAGTGAACGTTTCATTACACTTGTAATGACTGTAACTGAAAGGTTGGTTAACTGTATTGGTGAATGTAACAGAAACAAAACTGCCCAAACCTCTCCAACAAACTTCAGTAGCTTGAGTTTGGACACCTCCTTCTCTGCCCGCAGACCCCAGCGAAACTCATACTCCACTGGCTCTGTGTGAGGGATCTTCACATACTCTAAATATCTAAATCAGACATATGAAAAACGACATGAAAAAAAAAAAAAAAAAGGTTCAGTGGTCCAACAATTATGTCAGGAGTAATTTGATGAAGGACATAAATCTTTCTGTCTTCATTCCACTAGACCCCTTCATTGTCTATGGTGTGATATAAACCACCTGTCCATGGTCTAAAGAACAGCAGCTCTGAACACACCAAAATCTGCCCGGACTCAAAGCCACAACCTCAGAGTACATCAGTCTTTGTTCTTACAGCCTAATCTAACATATCCAAACCCATTAGTGAGTATTCAAAGTCAGGACATGGGTCAAAACTAGGGATGCGCCAATCCGATATTCAAACCGATACTGCCATTTTTCTCGGATCGGGTATCGACCAGAGAGGGCCGATCCAAATCCGAGATTTTTTTTTTTTTGGATTGTGCAAATTATTCTGTGTTACTTCTGAAGCCATACAAAAGCTTAATGCAGTGGTTCTCAATTCCAGTCCTCACGCCCTCCTGCTCTGCACATTTTGTATGTTTCTCTTATCGCTTCAGACGTTTGTTCTATTCGAACGTAAGTGCCCTGTGAAGTGGAGAGCACAGGATATTCCGCCATGATTCCAGTTCGAAGAGAACGTATACGTTACATTCAAAGTGCATTGAAGTGTGCGAGACATGAATTTAAATTGTATTTATTTACAGACTTATATCATAATATCACACTTGTCCATGTGTGAAGATGCTGCGCAGTGCAAATCTGTGAATGAATGTTCCAAAGTGAGGTAAGCTTCAACAGAATCCCTGCTCAGGGAATACGGAGCATGTCAATGGGAACACAGTTCGTGCACGGAGCTCACTTCTAATGAGCTGATTATCTGAATCAGGTGTGTTAACAAAGAGAGACATGCAAAAATATGCAGAGCTGGGGGGGGCACGAGGAGTGGAATTGAGAACTGCTGGCTTAATGTGAGCTACTTACGAATATTTAAGTTTTTACATTAAAGTTCACACAAACTCTTTTCTCTGCTGTGTCTGTCAGTCAGCCTTTCAGACTTTAATTAAATCCTGGTCGCGTTCGGTTACACAGTCGGCTTGGTAAAGCTCTATCCGAGATCGTTCTGTGTTCCCATTATTATACTTGGTTTGTAAATACATGTCTATGAATTTGCAAAAAGGACTTTAACTTCTTGCCGGAGTTTAATGTTGTTTTGTTACTTGCTACCGGGTGTCTGCGAGAACAAAACACAGGCGTAGACAAGACTATAAATTGTTTTTAACGTGCACAGTAACTGAAATTTAAAACTGTTAAAAGAAAGGCTCAATAACTGTTGCACATATATAATTAACTATGCATCAATCTCTCTTCTCTTTGTGCTTTGCACTTTTTAACACAAATCGCTTACAATGTGTGTATTCGGTGTGCAGAATGATGCACTTGAAGCAACATGGTGTCAGCAGTGACATCGTGTTGCTTCAAGCCCATCATTCTGCACAGCGGATGGGCATTGTAAACACTTCGTGCTGCACTGCATTTGTTTTGTCCTATAATATCTAACATATGTTGTTGCCTTATTAAAAAAATATGCTATTCATTTAAAAGAAATGCATTTTACTTTTTTTAGTATATACTTATAAATACATTCATGAATGTTTTTAATGAAAGGATTTTATAATAATACAAATAGCAATGTGTAACATATTTAGTGCAACACTTTTATTTGTTCCCCACAAAATAGTTTTTTCACTAAAAGTTTGGATTTCTAAAATTTTGCACTGATTTTTCTAGAATAACTTTTGGTGCCGAATTATCCACTAACCTAGTTTGATAAAATTTTTGTCGTAGATTATGAATATGCATAGGCCTATATTTTTTCATATTTATTGTTTATTTTATTTTTCTTTATATGAAGTAGTCTGTATCTAATAGATTGTGAAAGAATGATTATCAGTTCCACACACATGGATATATAAGTTCTACATTTATTTAAATGGGGAAAAAAACTTCACTGGTATCGGATCGGTATCTGTATCGGCCAATACCGAACCCTAGGTATCAGAATCGGTATCGGGGGCAAAAAATGGCAGATCGGAGCATCCCTAGTCAAAACAGCAGGTGCTTTAACCACACTGGTTATAGAAAGCCAATCATTTTGTTTCTGAAAGACACTTTCACTTACTTCTGCCGTACAAATTCATCTGTGACCACCTTTTTTACATCACCAAATTCCTCATGCTTTTCCCTGTGAGAAGACAGAGGTATCAGAAGTGAACCCCCCCCCCAAAAAACAACAAAACATAAATTAAGTTTTTCAAAAGGATCTAGTACACAAACCCTGGATCCACCCGCAGCTTCTTGAGTGTATTCCACACCAGATCTACAGCATTTATGGAAAACACATTAACAAACCATCCACAGAAACTGATCAGCAGTGGTGTACTGTGATTGTGTGAATGGCGCTTCACTTACTCTCTTTAATGACACCACCCTTCATGAAGATGACACTCAAAATGACAAACAGCAGGCCTGTCTTTGGGTTTCCAGGACGCCTGTGTGGACAGAAGAAACACTATATACCCAAGACAGCAAAACTAGTGCAGATGTGTGTGAGTGAATCACACAAAAAACTATTTCTGATTCATGTTTCAGCCCAAAGTTAGTCAGGTAGTCTGTATATTATCTCCATTTCATGGCAACGGACAGCTTAAGAGATCAGATCTGTTAAGAATGCGTTCAAGATTGTCCCATGCAACAAAAATGAACATGCACATGTAATACATACAAAACAGGCATAAACAATACAAAAAACAACTTAACAGCACATCATTGTTAAACAAACCCAGAATGGACAAAATAAAGTGAAGTCATGAAGTCTTAACACTGAAAAACGACGTGATCACGGATCTTGTGTGTTACTTACATGCTCACTGGCTCTCCATGAATGGGCTCCAGCTTATTAATCAGGATATAAATGTGATTTTTGGGGTCAATCTCCACCAGTTTTAATCCAAACACCTGCATCAAACACAGAAGTTCACCTCTGTTCAAATTCACATCTATAAAAGGCTGTTTGATCACTGTATGCTCCATCTGTTGTACCTGATCAAATTTGCGGCAAACTCTGTTCATGATTTCGATATAGATGGCTTTGTATTCCTTTATCACATGTTTGCCAATGTCTGCAGAAATCAGTCAAAAAAGAGTGAACACAAATACAATGTATTAAATATATTTATACAATATAAATATCATTTTCTATTATGATTCATTATTTAGCTATAAAGCAGTAGGGATCTAATGAAGAGTAATTCGTTGACCACAGAAGACAAACCTGCTCTTCGAATCGGTATTTTTTTTTGGTCTTTAATTAAGATGAACTGGACCACCTCTGCCACCTTGGCATAAAAGCAGAACAAAGCAGTTAAAAACCCAATGCAAAATCAACCAAAGAAGAAGAAGTAGGTGCAGTCAATGCAGATTAGACAAAAAGATTGATACCAATATTTAGTGTTAATATAGCAGCATAAGAGATTTATAAGCTATTCCATTCATTCCAGACATTTAACACAACATTTTTTAATTTTTTTTATTTTTATTATTATTATTATTATTTTGCAATTTAGCAATTGTGCACAAAATAAAAGCTTTTCAAAACAAATTTCTTGGTCAAACATTAGAGCATGCTAGTGTAAAATACTTTTTTTTTCACAAAAAACTGATGTATGTCAGCTTAGATTAATGAGGCCTACAAAAAATTAGCTCCATAACTAAACACAAAACCAGTCCTAATTGAAAGAAAACAAGTTGACAAAAAGATTGATATCAATATTAGGTGATAATATTGCATAACAAGAGATTTATAAGCTATTTTTGTAGGCCAGTCATTTTTGACCGGGAACACCACAAGTGTAACAAATAAAAACCGTTTTACGTAAATTAACAATTTTTGCGGTGGAAGTAGTTATACCCTGTGTGAACAAAGTCAGTAAATCTTAGTCCATTTGTATAACATTAAGTAACATTTTCGGGAGAAAGAATATTCTCTCCGGGTCAAAATTACCAGAACACAACATGAGGGTTAAACATAAATATAAACATAAAACAATAGAAGTATAAGAAAAACAATTATAAACCTATACAAACAGTTGACCATCTGACTACACATACACTATAAATAGTTGACTATAAATATAAATAGTTGACTATACATTCACATAATCTGAGACTGTACAAGAACTTTACATAAATACTGCACAAGAAAATGTGCAAAAAAGATATTTTAGGGGAAGCAGCACAGAGTGCAAGATGATTTGCAGTGCAATGCACAAGTAAAACATAAATTATCATATTGAGTCTTTGTAACAGGGAGAGTTTATAAAAGTGTCTAGTGTACATACAGAGAAAAGACAAAAATTACTGAGACTTAAGAAAGTGTGAAAGTCACTCAGGAGTGCGGCCAGTGCCCCCCATCCCTCCATTTATTAGTATGCTT
Organism: Cyprinus carpio; assembly: GCF_018340385.1. NCBI lineage: Eukaryota > Metazoa > Chordata > Actinopteri > Cypriniformes > Cyprinidae > Cyprinus > Cyprinus carpio. Next base: position 2,514,168 of record NC_056619.1, read on the forward strand.
GGTACTACATCATCAAGAATGTTTATAATTTGCTTGTGTTCTTAAAGAGACAGTCCTCCCAAAAATAAAAATGTACTAACCCCAAGATGCACTGTACATGACTTTATTTTAAAATGTAAAAATGGTCTACGCTGAGCCTCGATTACTGCATTAAAAGGAGAAAAATCCTGGAAGAAAGAAATCAGCTGAAGAAAGATCTTGAATGGTTTGTGGCTGAGTAAACTGTCTCTTTTCTGGAACACAACACACTAGCGTATAGATAAGCATAAGGCTAACTTTTTATTGTTTGTTTGTTTGGGTAATTATATTAGCAGTGATGAACAATTTTACCAACTAAAATGTTTGAATTTAGTATGTTCAGTGTTATTCAAACTCTGTTAAACTACTCAGGTACCCCGTGCATCTACTACAGCAGGTTGAGCCACACCAGCCCAGATCTGTAATCACCAGACAATGCTTTCACACACAGAGTTTATGACAACCGTACTGAATCTCACAAATGACTGACAGGTACCTTGCGGTCGATCTGGTCAGATGTGAAGTTCTCTCGGGCTCGCTGGACCTGTGATGAGGTTATCTGGCTAAAATTAGCATCCTCGTCATCCTCATCCAGAGATACCTGAGAGCGCTGCAGTCCACACACACACACACACACACACACACACACACACACACACACACAAATTCACAATATCACTAACACTGTGCTGTTAATATCTTTGTTAAAGTCTGATGACTTATTAACAAACATTTCTTTTTCTTTGATTATTTTGATAATATTTATAAAAAATACTAAATAAATTAAATAAAAAAACTATAATAAATTATCAACAACACTAAAAAAACATCTTGAATTGAAATATTGGTTTCCACTTAACTCTATTTTTTTTTTACATAGATTATCATATACTGCCATTCTACTTCGGTTCAAATGTGAAAGTGTACACTTTAAAAAGTTTTAAAATCACATAGTTTCAACATTTATACCTTTAAAGTACATTTGTAAATCGTTTGTTTGTATGTGTTTTTTCTTACTCTCTTTGTTTTGCTCTGTGAAGCTGGAACAGCTCTCTTCCTCTGGGACATGGCGATCGATCCTTCAGAATTATATACATAAAAAATACACAAAAATGTGAATACATAAAATACACGAATCAATTAACTGTTTCTCTGTCACTTCGGATGTTACGAACGAAAGACACAATATGACATTAACATCAGGTCTAGCAGATTTAAAGAAAGCTATTGCTAATGATTTATCTGAGTAAATTATGTAGATTACAAGAACAACACTGCACGTTGAGATGTTTAAAACGGTTTTCACCTGTCAGTGATGTTTAATTCTCTATGTACCGTTCTGTAAGCATGTGAGCGCAGTTTCCCGGTTATTTCTTCTACTACTGATGAACGGCGCTCCGCCTACAGCTGAGCATCATCACACCGCCCCCTGCTGGACAACTCCCTTTCTTCACAACAACATGGGCTCAGAAACGTGACCCTGGCTTGGACAACAAAACCAGTCATAAGGTTCAATTTTTTGAGATACAACTGTTTGATAATCTGGAATCTGAGGGTGCAAAAAAATCTAAATATTGAGAAAATCGCCTTTAAAGTTGTCGAAGTGAAGTCCTTAGCAATGCATATTACTAATAAAAAATTACGTTTTGATATATTTACGTTAGGACATTTACAAAATATCTTTATGGAATATGATCTTTACTTAATATCCTAAGGAGGTTTGGCATAAACCCAAAATCGATCATTTTTACCCATACAATGTTTTTGGCTATATTGCTACAAATATACCTGTGCGACTAGTTTTGTGCTCCAGGCAGGGTCACAAATAAGATGTGTGCCATTTACTGATCTACAGAACATTCCCATGTATATAGATCAGTGGTCTAATTTCGAAGGCCAGGACCCTCTGTTTAAGCTGTTAAAATAGGGACTGTGCAATTACAGTATATCGATGGAATTCTCAACTTCTCGTATACATGGATCTAATGTGAAAACTGTAAATTTATGGCATTCTGCTTTTAATGTTGTGTCATCTTTTTTTTATATATCATTGTAAAAAAAAACAACAACACATTTATTTATTTATTTTTTAAGGTCTACACACACATTTCGAAGTGGGATTTGGAGTGGGTTCTAAATTTTCACAGTTGCTTTTTGTTATATTTTACTGTTTATATATATATATATATATATATATATATATATATATATATATATATATAAAGCAAGACCGTTTATTAGCAATAGCGAATGAACGTGAATTATGCGATCATGCAATTCACATCTATGCCCGTTAGAGGAGGCACCTGGATTGAATGAGTTTCTGCAAGTCGCTGGATACTATTGGGAAATAGTGGTAAAAGTCCATTCAAAGCAGATGATAGTAAAAGAGAGCGCGCAAACAGCTCCGACGTTTTCTTGAACAGTCAGCACAGATATGATGACGGATGCAGTAGAGTCAGACAGAAGGGTTTCTCCTCTGAAGAACTTTTTGGCTGGAGGGGTCGGTGGTGTCTGTCTATTATTCGCTGGACACCCGCTGGACACTATCAAGGTAAAACTTCACCCAAGAGGAGAAAGCTGAATGATAAGTGTCATGAAAATAAGGATGAATTGACAAATTGACAAATAACATTGTAGTTATTTTTATCTGCTTTAGCATGATTAAATAGGTGTGTATTGAGGTGATACTTTCAAAGTTTTACATTCATCTAGACAAACAATATTACTATTTTTGTCACTATAATAAGTAAATAGAAAAATACTTACAAGATCTGAATACATCATAATTATTGTGTAACATTAATTCTGTTCTGGTTCAAGTGACAGAATTCCCTCAGCTGTCAAATATTTACATCATGGACTTTAAAATGTGTATCGTTTCACAAAGCTTTCAATAATTGACGTCTTTGCAGTTTTGGGATGGTTAATGTTTTGAAGACAAATGAAGTTATATAGTCACACAAAAGTTTCAGCAATGAGACCTTTCGAGACTATAGCGATATGTTATCTAAAGACACAGAGGGAGCAAATGACACAGATAATGGCTGCTTCTTCTGACATGCTTTATCAGTATTTGTAAGACCATGCTTTATCTCACACTGTTAAGACACTCCCAAGATCAATGTGTCATTGCTGTGAGTTATACCATGTGAATCTTCATGTTTCCACAGGTCCGTCTGCAAACACAGGAATGTGTTGTCTACAGAGGAACATATGACTGCTTACGAAAGACTGTGTCCAAAGAGGTAATAGCTTTCATTAAGCAAATGCTGTTGTTATAGCACATATAAAGTTTCTCCACTACATGACAGATACCTTGATTTTCTTGACATTTGATAACAAGTTTGAGCAGTTTTGGTGATTTTGTTCAGTGACTCTCAGCTGGTTTTGCCACAGGATGTTGGTCAGGTTTCAGATTTCACATCAGCCTGGAACCAGACACAGTACCAAATTTGTTTATCATACAAATTTAACAAAATTTAAGGTCTTCAGCTTAAATAATCAGTACATTTATTCCAGTAATAACAACTCATAACAACAAAGAAATGAGAAGTGAAAGTTATCACAACAGGCATGTAACTCTGTGGTTGAGAAGCACTGATTTGATACCATACACTCTCTTTCTCTGCCCCACTTCCAATCACCTTTACCCTGTTTTAATGTCTGCAGGGAATATTTGGCTTGTATAAAGGGATGGGTGTCCCGCTAGCCGGTGTTACCCCAATGATGGCTTTGAATTTCTTTGGCTTTGGGCTGGGAAAGGAACTTCTGCAAAGTGACCCCACCATACCAATCACGTTAGTACAGGAGAGGGCCAATAAGAGAAAAGGGATGTTTGTGATGTCAGCTCTGTGCTGAATATATGTCACACTTAACAGTTTCAATTTCTAAGGTGTGTCTTGAGATAAAAGTGTCTAGTCTTAATAAAAACTAGTGGCTATTTTTATCTTTATGTGCTGCTGCATTTAGCAGCTTGTTCACATAGTTTTTAGTTTTATATACTGTATATGAATAAATGCTGTATAGACAACATGATGCTTCTCTTTTCTGCTTCTCCTTTTTATGACTTGATTTGACCCTCTGTCAGGAACACACAGATCTACTTGGCGGGAATGCTGGCAGGAGTATTCACCACTGTGATCGTGGCCCCGGGCGAGAGAATCAAGTGTTTACTACAGGCAGGGCAAACACACTACTGTCATAAATACACCTGTGTCCATAGACACCATTCGCATGGTAATAAAAGACTCAGGAATAAAAAATATACACTTACATTAAAAAAAAAACAACAACAAACAAAAGAACAAAATTTTAAACAACATTTTATTAGCTCCCTTGATGTTCATTCACTGTAAACCTTTTTTACAGCCAGAGAGAAGAGAACTTTAACCGAATGCTGTCAATTTAGTTAATTTGTCACTCTAAGAAGTCAAAACAAAACAACATCATAATTTAGAAGTAACAGGCTATTTTCTGTCCTGTTTTTAACCCCTACGTTAGAATGCTCTGTTTGAATAGGCCTGGAGGATTGTAGACTTGGAAGTAAACGCCAAATGCTATGATTGGTTAATAGTTGTGTTAGACTGACAGCGTGCATCCTTCATAGATGAATGCTGCTGTGATTTAGGTAAAAAATGCATAAATACTCAATACATATCAAACGATATGTATAAGAGACAAAGCAATAGTGATCACATAATAAAAATAGTTACACTTGTGTGTTGTGACATTACTGTCGGATCCAATACAGTCGGCACAGCATCGTCTTTTAGTTTCAATCTTTCTGAAAATACCGCATCAAACTGTGCTTTGTTTGTAAATGAATCTGTGGTAAAATGAAGTGAACAAAGGGCCAAGTTCTTACTGTCGTGGTCTGGATCTTGAAAAATCTGGATCATTAAAAATAAAGTCCACTCTTTCCTAATGTTAGGAACAGAAGGAAGGCAGTGCAAAACTGTGTTTTTCCGCATCTGATCCAGGGAGAATAATTCTGAATAATAATAATTGTATATAATGTAGAGTTGTGCATTAATTTAAGTGGTGACAGATATTATGGGAGTGGCTTGATGGAGCGCAGGAGATGCAGATAACATATTCTTGACCCTTAAGAAACTTTAATAAATGCGGTCACATAACAAGTCACATAACATGCGTTGAAGACAAAAATTACATGAATTGCTAATCCAGAAATTTGTCAAGTTTTTCTGCAGGTGTCTTTTTTTAATTATATGATGTCATTACGTTGCTGTCTTGCTGCCAGCCAATCGCTGCATTGCTAATCATGGTTTCGAGTATCAATAATCTGCCCTTTACAGGGAACACAAGAACGAGTAGTAATCTTAGACAACTTAATACAGATATTTTAATCAAATCCACAAATCATTTTGAAGAACCAAAGTAGCCAGAGATCAGTTATCATGATTAGACAGTCCCTCCAGTATTTCACAGAACATTTTTCTGATTTTTGTGGCTGCAGCTTTTCTCAAAATTTGCGGTGATATTTGCGGCATTTGCAGCACCTGACAGTAAAGCACTCATCCTAATCGCACATGTACAACGTCTATTTGATGTCTGCATTTACATATGCAAGATGTATTTTTAAGAGGAGTACTTGCTCATCTGCAATACGTCTCTAAGATGTTTTCTGTCAGATGTCAAATTTTGACATTTATTAGAATGCATGTAAAACTGCTTCTGAGACGTTTATCAGAGTAAACAGCAGATGTTTCCCAGATCTTTAGCAGAAGTCTTATAGATGTAATAAATAAATTACATCTGATAAAATGTACTTTTATTACTGTCATTCATAATGTCTAAATATAATTGAATGAATACAAAAATGTATATATATTAGGGAGTGGAAATGGCCTATAAGTACTTCTCTGCAGCCATCTACTAGTGGTAATTTAATCTAATTTTTATTTTTAAATAATTGTTTGCTTTCCTACATTATGAAACTTTTAGTTTTATACATGCGGGAAACCTATGAAGGATGAACAAATATCGTGACATTAAAAATAACTTTCAAATTCGGTAATTCTTAAAGCTTTGAAGTGCTGGGAAAAGTTGTGTGAAGCATTTAAAAACACTCAAAAACATTAGACCATTTTTTCCACAAGTTGTTCCTGTAGTTTTACTATGTTAAATCCACGGTGAGCGGTGGTGGAGATTTGTGATTATTGAACAATGTTTTTTCTGGTTTCCACATCAGTGGTGTTTGTTCTGATATCTGTAGCTTCAACAGAATTCTGCGCCGGATTTAAATGCTTCTCACAAGATTTCACAGAGATGTTGTTGATTCTGTGGCGAATTCGACTGCTTTCTTCACATTGTATCTCCCAGCGCTGTGTATATCAGTGTCGCGTGGTCGAGATCAGCCCACGGCTCCGGCTCGAGCAGACAAATGGTTTGTGCTGTGTAGCCCAAACTAGTAGAGCGGATTCGTTCCGCTTTCGGTTCGTTTATCAAATGTAGATCTTGAGAAACAACCTTTCTTTGACTGAATGCGCATTGTGATGAAGTCACGGGACGCGTCTAAGCCCAAGTTCTGGAGACTTAGGTCTCTGCAGAGCAAAAGTGGGCATTTATGACCATGTGGGTGTTTTCAAACTGCTGGGTGTTTCTAAATCATGCAATCAAAATGATCCCCCTTACCTAACCCCACCCCTAAACCTACCATCACTATGACGTCAGCCAATCAGGTATCATGGTCTAAAAACACCCTGATCTGGTAACTCCCATTACTTTCCTAAAGAGACCTATACTTGAAGTTGGAAAATTTGCGGCATTTACGAAAAATTGCGAACTTTTGTGAAAATTGCGGAGTTTGCTTGATTTTGCGATAAATTCAGCGATCGCAAAATCCTGGAGGGACAGAAACGCCCCCTGGGTTTGCCTCTCTGGTTATTTACACTACATGTGTGAATCGGTGGCGAGGTATGAAGAACGGCCCCTCGTGGGTTTTCATCGACTCTCTGCAAAAGTTATTTACACTACATGCCCAACTTTACAGCATCGGTGGGTTCAAAAAATGGGTCTAAACAATTTTGCAGTGATGTAGAATTTTTTTATAACTCATCCGTTTGAAATTATATTGGGTTCTGCACTAAACAGGCAGTGATGGATTGCCGCTGCTGACAATCGGTGGGCAGGCTTAAAAGGCAGTGATGTAGAATTTCGGTTGGCGGTGCTAAACAACGGCAGCTGATGTACACTTTGAGCTTCAAACCGCTATTGAGGAGTCTATGGGGTGAGTCACGGACACTACGTCCATATTTTACACTACATGTCTTATTCACACTAAAAACAGCAGCATGTAGAAGCAGGTGTTGATCTTCTGCGGAGGTGGTACTTATTCACACTATTACATCATAGAGTAGAACATTCCACAAGCTGTTGTTTTGGCAGATTGGCTTCAATATAAGCTGTTTTTAGACTAATGAGAAAGTAATGAAACTTACAGGATGTTTTTATAGTACAATGACCTCTTATTTGTCAAAAGATCAAGGGAATTATGATTTCTCCGGTTATGACCCCTTTAATCATGTAAAATCCTGTAATGTTATGATTTGTGTTTATTGACATATGCATATGTGTTTTAGATCCAGTCCTCGGCCAGTCAGCTGAAGTACGCTGGACCAGTGGATTGTGCACTGAGACTTTATAAGGAACAGGGAATTCGCAGTGTCTACAAGGGCGCTGTTCTTACTCTAATCAGAGGTGTGTGTGTATATGTGTGTGATATTTTAAATAGGAGATATTGTGACATATGTGTGACATGATATATTCATATGTACATGTAACATGTAAACTAAATTAATAGGTGGCCTTTATGGATGCATCTTTTTTTCTTTTTCTTTTAGATGTGCCTTCAAATGGTGTATACTTTCTAACTTATGAATACTTAAAAAAGTTTCTGACCCCTGAGGGAGAGTGGTGAGAGTCACTACTTTGTTATTCTAGCTATAAACACTATCAGGATTTAGAACTAATGTTCATTTCACATTTTCCAAGTGTTCATCACCTCAGCACATCCAGAGTTCTTCTTGCAGGAGGGATTGCTGGCATGTTAAACTGGCTGATTGCTCTGCCTGCAGATGTGCTTAAGTCAAACTACCAAACAGGTACACCACACTCACTTCTGAATGTGCTATTGTTGTATTATATGTCTCATATGCCATAAAATGGCTCGACATTGAGTCCTAGAGACACAAATAAAACTATAAAAAGGGAGCCAGTGAATTACGCTGGAGATTTACTTAACAGTTGCTCATCTTTTGTGGTATTTCACTTCAAAAGCCTGGATTATATTTATCAAAAAAAAAAAAAAAAAAAACTAACCATCAGCAAACTAGTTTACCAATTTACAAATATTTAAATGTAGGCAGATTTTTATTTAAATGAGTCATCTGCATACACTTTCTGGAGGTTATAGCAGCAGTATTTTATCAGATGATGGAGAGTAGGGTAGCCAAGGGCATTTTAATGAGCCAATTCAGGTGATCACACTGCTGTATAGTACACTGTCTCAGTAAAGTATGCTAGATCATGTGTGTGTGGCATGTTATCTGGGCAATTCTCATCTAAGTATTGCGTTACTAAAAAAGTGTTATCGTATATTAAAAAAAGAAATATGAGTAGGTATCATATCTGCCAAACACACTGTATAGTGTAGATATTCCTTCTTTTCTGTATTTACAGGCATGGCATAAACACAAGAATAAGACATTAGCTTTATAGGATTTACAAGAATGTGGTTTGAACATTGATTTTAATGTACTTCCTCAATAATGGATAATGGGTCTTTCCGTGTCCTTTACTAATATATGCACTCTTGGTAAATATGAACAAATAGTCTTTGGAATAATATCTTTGCTGTTTATCTTATTGGTTTTTTATTTAAAATACACTTTTTTAAATTAAAAAAAAAATACAAAAATACAAAACACATATTTTTTTTAAATATATGTGTGCCACAATTATTGGCCAAACTGCTAGTGCTTTTGTTGTATGATGACATCAAAGGCCTAATTATGCAACCTTCTCAAACAAGTTTATGGTTATGGTGGTGTCTGATTGAAGTGATGGAGAATTTTTTTCATTGATCAATCACTTTTAAATGAGCGTTTCAACCATTATCTGAAAGAATAGCCTTTTCTTTATTTGTGTAGCTCAACACCTTCTGTCACTCATTGCTGTATTCTCGGGTGTTTCCCATGAGAATAGGAATTTGCCCTTTATATCACCTCATATGTAAAACCCTGTGCCACTTAAGTGACTGACTTAAGTAAACTTTAAAAGGTACTATATGAAGAGGAATTTACTTCAGTTGGATTTTATTCATAAGAATTTTTAGAGGTGCCAGTAATTGTGACACACTTTTTGAAGAAAATATATTTCTATTTAATATGTTTATCACATTTAAAAAATTTTAGTACTTCAGTGAAATGTTGTAACATTTTTTCACAGTATGTTTTGTTCACAATTACCAGTCGTGCCAATTTTAGAGGGTAATACCAAATAATACCAAAAGCATGTAGCATTTGTAGTAGTCTGTGATTAGAACAGAAAATGCAGACAATGCTCTGTCTTCTGTCCTGCAGCCACAGACGGGCGTTACCGGGGTTTGAGAGATGTGTTAAAAACACTGTTACGGGAGGAAGGAGCCCATGCTCTCTACAAAGGCTTGAGCGCAGTCATGTTACGAGCATTTCCTGCTAATGCGGTAAGAAAACATACTTGTGCTTCCAAAACATTTTTCAATATCAGCACTTCATTTGCCTATTGTCATAAAAATGTTTATTACAGAGTTCTAGTAAAGTTGTATAAATTGGTTTGGTGAGCCGTTTAGGTTTTTATGGCTTTTTGACTAAATATATCTTGGTCACAGCAGTTGATAACAGTAACAAAATCTGCCATATAAATATGCCATATAAAAGTATTTATATATTTTGCCTTCACATGTTTTCAGAAATTTCCTTCCTCCCACTTCTGAAGTTATTATTAAGAGTTTGTCACTTTCACAGGTTTTTTTTTTTTTTTGAAAAGAATAAGCTCATTTCAGTTTATATTTTCAGTGCAAGTGTCTTTCATGTGGGACAGTTTATCACTGTATTTACAATTTATTTATTTATTTATTTATTTATTTTTAGAAATGTTGATTCGTTACTTTCTTTTCAATTGATAGATTAATTGAATATCTGCTCTTTTACCAAAGGTTTGCCCACACTATCATAAAATTACAGCTGAATCAGTGAAAAATGTTCACTGGATATTTATATGGGCTGGTACTAGAACTGTCGATTTAATGCATTAATTTGGAGCAGTTAATAATACATGAACATGATGCAGGTCTATGAAAGACTGCATGGTGTAGCCTTTGAAAATGCAGTTATACGCCCCTAAAATTCAAGATATGAGGGCAAAAAAAGCTCTGTATGTGTTTTTGTATTTTGGTATTTATATGATAGGATATTGTTTAGTAATATCACACAAGCAAATGTGCTAATTTTCCCCAATCATAGTATTTATTTTTAAAGCTGCTTTTTGTAATGTCTATTCAATGCTTTTCTCATTTAACTCAATAATGACTTTAATAATTTGGGGTGGCAATTTCTCAGCCAAAACTGATGAATGATAAATTAGAATCATTAAAATAATCGGCATATCATGTAATTAATTAGATTTAAAGAATTAATCGCTTGACAGCCCAGGCTGGCATTTAATAGAATTAGTAGAATCAAAGGCTCCATGATCTCTTTGTGATCTCTTTGATCACAAACATATGGTCATGTAGCAACATAAAAAATACTTTTATTTATATTATATTTTGATTAATTCTCAAACTTCTTGCAGTTTAGATAAACAATGCTGCTTTGAGGCCCCTGTCAGACTTTTGACTGGCCTTTTGGAGATCTTAGCTCTACAGAGCAGCATATAAAAACTCATGCACCACACATTTACATTTAGATACACTCATACACTCAGAACAGTAAGATTTGTAATCCAGTTCAAACACATTTTGCAAACCTTTAGTCAGCACTGGCAAACCACATTTTGGCTGTGTACTTGCAGATCGATGCAGACACAACACTGTAGAACAACAGACGCAAAAACTAACAGTGCTTAGAGGCTCCAGTGTAGGTCTGATGGGCCCCATAAACTGCTGGTTAGAGAACTTGTTATACGATGACCAGGGTAGGAAAAACAAGGTACCCTGTTCTGATTCACACTTACAGGTGACATTGACACTGAAATACTGGCAAATCTAAATTGTTTACAAACATTTTCTTACAACTGCAACAGCACAACTTACAACTTACAACAGCATTTTTTAATAGGTCAAAGATACATTTTCCCTTCTACATTTGATTATCAACAGATTCTGAATGCTAAAATGAGTGTTAATATGTTTTGAAATGTTCTTTTCTTAATAGTGTTACTCTCTCTGTTTGTCCTGCTTGCAGGCTTGTTTTCTAGGCTTTGAGGTTGCGCTAAAGTGCTTGAACTACATTGCTCCAGACTGGTGATTTCACAGTTACAGATGAGGGATACTGTACGACTGATATTTGAATACCTTTTTTCTATGTAGCACTGTTTTACAGCCCTTTTTGGTGTCATTTTAGACATTTTTCAGTTGCATGTCTTCAGTAAGGGGCAAAAAAACTTTGTTTTTGGATTTGTATTTTTCTTATACCATATAATTTAGAACAGATGACAGAATTCTGTACCTTATCCAAAGCAAGTTTACAGTAACGTATGTTACTTTTGAATGATGCTCTCTTACATGTCTCTTATTTGTTATCTTATGCTAATTATTTTCAATTTAATAATTATAATAATAATATTATAAAGGCAAAGATAAAAATTAATAACATGTCATTTTTAATTTCTGGATGTTTGAAATGTATTGGTTTTGCATTAAAACCATGTCTTAAAAATCGTTTTGAATACATTAATGGAACTGTCATGAAAAGGTAGAAGAAAAATAATGCATTAACTCTCATGTGAGATTATTTTCTACTTCTGTGTATAAAAATAATTGTAGTAATTGTAGACCAATTACTATGTGTGCAAATCACAATCTCTGTATCGTACTGTATATTAAATTAAATTAAATTTATGCATTTAGCAGACGCTTTTATCCAAAGCGACTTACAGTGCATTCAGGCTATCAATTTTTACCTATCATGTGTTCCCGGGGAATCGAACCCCCAACCTTGCGCTTTGTAACGCAATGCTCTACCACTTGAGCTACAGGAGCACTACTATTAACTACTACTATTATTATTATTATTATTATTACTACTATTGTATATATAGTTGGTTACCTTTAAAACAGGTCACTTGCATCTCTGTGTAAACTACATGATAACAAATTTATTTAAAATGAAAAACTGTAATATCACTCTGATGTAAGTATTTCAGAGTAAGATTCTTTATTCTTTTGGGTGTGATGCATCAAGCTTTACATACCTGGAGTTCTGAATCAAAAACAATGTCTCTGTAATATTAACAGTGAAATAAATAATGGTGGAGATCTAATGCTCCCTTCAATTTCAGCTTGTTCTTAGGGAAACTTTAGTTTTAAAGTAGTTTTATTAAATGGTATTATAACTCCTTTGGTATGGTCAGGTGGGGGAACATGTACAAATAGCAACAGATTTAAGCATCATTGTAGATGATTTGCAATAAGGAGTTAAATAATGGAATAAAGTGGTCATTAAAAATCAATAAAAGATCATTTTGAATAAGGAGTTGAACAAGGAAAACTAATAATAGAACATTTAGAATAATTTAGAATAAGGAGTTTGTTTGCCAGTGATGTTAAACAACCTTTTTCCCCCTGATGCCACTTTTGTTAATGCAAACCCTGAAAGTATAATGTGAGTGAGTTTATATGGTGACAGCTGTCCCTTAAGGCCCATTCTGTAGTGTGAAACTTATTAGGAGACAACTTATTTATATTATTAGTGAAAAAAATAAAAAAGTATTAAACCAATCTTTAGAAATGTTACTATTTAAGTCTTAAGTGTTTGAGTTGTGAGGCATGGAAGGGTGGCCCTGTACAGGAGGGCTAGTATCTGCACACACAACACAACTGTCAAATGTCAAAAACCTATACATGATCCTAGTTATCACAATTAGTGGTTGAAGACAGGGAGTATTTGTTGTACTTTTTTTTTTTAAATCAAGTGTAAATTCCTAAATCAGTATTCCAGGCCTTGACAATCCATTATTTTTTAATATACTGCCTATTGGGGAAAACCACTGACCAATCAAATCGTGTATTACCCAGTAAATATTAATCTGTGGTATTTCATTTTCATTTATGTATTTCACCCCAATAAATAAAGAAACAACAAACATTTCTGAAGGACTGTGTGAATATAATGAATGCTGAAAATTTAGTATTGCCATCACGATTACATTGTTAATTTCTTTAAATGCATTAAAATAGAAAACAGTTTTGAAATTTACATTGTAATGTAATTTTTTATTTTTTGGAAATGTTAACCTCTCACTCCCTCATTTGTTTCTCCACTAGAAGTTAGTAATGTATGCTGGAGCAAATGGCTTCCCACTGCTCCAGATATATTTATCAAATAGAAGCTTATGTTGGGGAATTTTTATCGACCTCAGCTCCTCTCACCTGTGGTGTCCCGCAAGGGTCTATTCTTGCCCTGCTACTTTTCTCTTTATATATGCTCCCTTTGGGGTCCATTTTTAAGAAGAATAATGTTTCATTTCACTGTTATACAGACGATACGCAGATCTATTCACCATTAAAACAGAAAAATAAGAATGCTCTTACTCCTATTTTAGAATGTTTAAATGATATAAAAGCCTGGATGTCCTTAGATTTCTTAAAACTTAATGAAAATAAAACAGAGATTATTATTTTTGGGCAGAGTGAGACTGTTAATCTTGGCCCTCTGGTCTCGTATAATAAGATGGTGGTGAAAAATCTGGGTATTTTATTTGATAAAACTTTTAAATTTGATAAGCAAATAAATGCTGTCGTTAAATCCAGCTTTTTTTCACTTGAGACTTCTGGCTAAAGTTAAGATATTTCTCTCTTTTAAAGATCTTGAGAAAGTCATCCATGCCTTTATTTTTTTCAAGGCTTGAATATTGTAATTCTCTGTACATAGGAGTCAGCCAGAAAGCGTTGTTGCGTCTGCAGGCAGTTCAAAATGCAGCAGCTAGGATGCTAACAGGCACTCGAAAATGAGAACACATCACTCCAATCTTATTTTCTCTACAGTGGTTGCCAGTACGTTTCCAAATAGAATTTAAGCTTTTAACGTTTGTTTTTAAATCATTAAATGGTTTGGCACCGCCTTACCTCACAGACCTTCTACAACGACACATGCCTAGATCCCTTAGGTCCTCTGATCAGCTGCTTCTAATTGTTCCTGGATCTAGATTAAAACTTAGGGGTGACCGGGCTTTTTCGGTAGTTGCACCTAGACTGTGGAATTGTTTATCTCTGCATGTTAGAGCATTTCTTTTAATTCAAATGGGCATTGAAGAGTGTCACTGAACTTTTTGTTTTTACTCTGAATTTATCGTTGTATGTTGTTGTTTTTTGTTTTGTTTTTTCCTACTTTTTTTGTACAGCACTTTGGGCAGCAGCTGTTGTATTGATGTGTGCTTTCAAAAAGTGAAATAAACAAACAAACAAACTAACTAAAAAAAAATAATAATAATAATTATTAAACCATGGTAACCACAAATTAACCATGGTTTTGATTCACTTACCTCAGTTTAACCATGGTATTTGTACTAAAAATGTGCTTTTACAAATGGCAATAAATACGCCCCCCCAAAAAACTTTTACTATAACAAAACCATGCTTATTTTCATAAGTGTTCATTCAGCAAAACAGGCGCTGAAATGATCACATATAGAAATTTTCATCAACACACAGTTGGTTAAATCTATATTTCAGTTATTTTGTTATTTAAAAGTAATTTTGTGTAAGCTAAAATGTGTAGCCTCAAGCTCTGACGCTGATGACTCTGTAAAATGAAGCCCTTGGTTTCTGCATTTATGACAGAACAGTGTAATTATACTATACAACATTTTGTTTATGTTTCACACCAGACTTTTAAGTGTGTCTTCTTTTGTTGCCTTGCCGCTGTTGACTTGATTGCACAGATACTATTTAAACTGAACTGAGCTGCATGATGACATCACTGAATTCAATGATGAACTGCCTTTAACTGTCATTTTGCATTATTGACACACTGTTTTCCTAATTAATGTTGTTCAGTTGCTTTGACACAATCTGTATTGTTTAAAGCGCTATATAAATAACTTGACTTGACTTGACTAAAATTAGAGCAGCAATAAAAATAAAATGCCAAGAACTTTGGAATAAGGAGGAGAGAGGAATATTTATCATATTCAAAATAAAGCTGGGGTTGAAAAAGTTCATCTTGGCAGTAGAAGAGAAGATACAATCGTTACCAGACTTGGCATTGGTCTGTACTGTAGTCTGTGTGGATTTGCAGAAAGAATGGAGCATGTTCTACTTATGATAATGAAAGGGCAATTCTGTTGGAAGAAATGGGGATAGAAAATATTACACTTAAAACTCTGTTGAATAATGGCTTATAAAACATATAATGCTTTAATTACATACTTTAAAAAAGTAGATCTGTTCAACAGGATTTAGAAGTTGTTGTTGTTTTAAAGCTGCAGTCCGTAACTTTTTTGTGTTCAAAATTTTCAAAATTTATATAATAAGAGAGTACACCATGAATCCATTTTCCAAACCGTGATTTTGGTTTATCCTGAATCACTACGGTGCACCTATATTACGTGTTTATATTCGGACTATTTTAGACTGCGGAGTAGCCAGGTACCTGCGTGATTCGTCATAGTGAAACGTCATAGACATAAAAGAGAAGTAGCTCCGGCTACAATGTTCTTCCGCAAAACGCACGCAGTTCTGTTTATTAACCGCTAGAGGGCCAAAAGTTATCTCTTGAAAGTTACGGACTGCTGTTTAATTACTGATTTAGTCATTCCCTTTCCGTCATGGTCCATACTTCAGCCCAGTAGGTGGCGGGAATGCGCAAATCGTTTGTTTGCCAAACGCCATAAAACACCAAAAGAAGAAGAAGAACGTATGACGACTACAAAACTACAGCTCCCATGATCGCTCACGATGGCATAGTACTTCCGGTGCAGCTGCATTTCTGCGCCCATCAGCGGACGGGACGGAAGGTGGGAGGGTTACACTTTTCTAATTATATATATTTTTTTTTTACAGTTAATCAAATTTAGCGTTGCTTTTACAGAAAAGCGGCGAACAATTAACTAACGCAACATCCGTTAGTAAATTCAGTCATGTACAATTACCCTGTTTTCATAAGTTTAAATTTAAAATGAGGAAGTTTCTCATTGTTTGACTTCTTGAGCATTCAGCAGATTTTATGTCATGTTTGTTTTTTTTCGAAGTGTTTTGTGTTTGCACACATCACACTATTTCTCAAGGTTGTGTAATTTGTGTTAACAGCTGCCACGCTGCTCCTCTGTTTTTATATGGACATAAAGCTCTTGCTTATGCTCAACAGATCTATCACAAAAGTATTGCATGCTATATCTGATTCATCTGGAGCAAATATATACTCAGCAGTTGAACTGCATCACTTCCAGTAGATATGTATGTTCTTAACAGATGAAAATCAGTCCAATTTTTCCTCTATTCTGTTCTCTGCTGTAATACTTCAGTGCGGGTGAATGTTGTGGCGATGCCCTTGGAGGTGACATGGCCCTTCCCACAATGCCCCCGCCTGGGCTGGAGAATATCCAGCAGAGTGATCATGGGAATGGTGGGCTCATACAGTTACCTTTGGACCAGTGAGTCTGATGTTTCTCCACATGGCCGTAGCCTGGCTTTAAAAATGTAAACTATAAACACTTTAAAAGAGACAGGCATGTAGATGTTTGTGAAAGATATGTTCCCAGTTTTGGAAGGATGATCATTTTTAAATCATACCCTATTTATTGCATCAAAATTTGTTAATACTTTACTGGGTGGAAAATGTTATCAGTTGCTTATTATTCAACAAACAAAAAATACTACTATAATATTCATTAATAAATAATCATTAAATAAAAGATAACAACTTCTTCTGCTTCTATTAATAATTTTTATAGCATGACTTTGTGAAAATTTAACTACTATACTGAATGACTTAGCATAGACTTCTTCATGGCTAGTGTTTGCATAGGCTATTTCATTTCATTCTGTAACCTTCTTGATCTAGAGATTTGTGTACTAGTGTTAAAAGCTACTATTTTTGGCATCGTTGATAACGTTTCTGATAGATAACACCATGATATTTTTTGCGTTTCCCTTACCAAATGTGCTATTCTGTCAGCAATAACTTGTCCATGGGCTTTTTTGATCACTGTCAGTTTAAGTGCCAGCGATGCAGTGTTGCTAGATATTGCTTTAAAAACAAATAGAAATAAACCAAAATTATTTCAAATGTTTTGCAAATAAGATAAAGATATCACTTACCCTAAACTCAAACTTCCCACTTTATTAACTTTCTAAAGTGTCAAATTAAGTAGAAAAGACAAGTCCACAAACTCTTTTAATTAATTCATATTATTACTGTATATTATAGCTGGATCTGGGCACCCTCGCCCTTGCGCACAACTCTCTCTAGACTCATTCACTCCGCCAGCGTCTCGCAGCGATTATTTTCATACCACAGATGCTAAACATTCTTGCTAACGGTTTAAATTGACCTATACATGCAGACATTTATATGAGGAGTTTTAAACAGCAAATTAGTCATTCAGAGGAAAAAAATTTAATTTTTGAACATGAAACCCCATAGCTGGCTACGGGCCTGTTTCTCCATCTCCAGATTCTGAATAATGTGTACTATAAATTATGAAAGATGTTGTTAACTTTAATTTATCTGTTTCTGCAGATTATTTTAACTCTTTGGTGGTGCACAACCAGGATGTTTTGTTGGACCTGGTTGATAAGCGTCCTCAGGACACGCCTCTTATCACAGTGTCCAATCATCAGTCCTGTATGGATGATCCACACATCTGGGGTAGGCGGAGCATCAGATACCTGGTTTTGAATAATAAAATCATGGCTTTAACAAAAAATTAAAATAAAAAAAATGCACATTTAATATAACTGAGGTAATACATTTTAGAGAAGATTTGGCAGTAGAAAATGTAAATGCATTTAAAGTGTTTTTGTACATTGTGATATCAGGAGTCCTGAAGCTCCGGCATCTGTGGAACTTTAACAGGATGAGATGGTGAGTGAAAGCAGAATCTGGAGACTCATGTAAAAGTGTTTCGTCGCGTTATATCGTATCATTTGTTGTCTGTGTGTGCTCAGGACACCTGCTGCCTCTGACATCTGTTTCACAAGAGAACTACACTCCAGGTTCTTCAGCAGAGGGAAATGTGTTCCTGTTGTTAGAGGTGAACTCCTCTAATCCCATGTTTTTTTTTCCTCAGCATGTTTTATTTTCCACAGTTTTTTTTTTAAATAACTAACTTATAATCAAACTTTGTAAAGTAGTTTTTTCGTACACAAAAAGTAAAGCACAAATGGACTATCATTATATAAAAAAAATGTACTTTAAACAATTTGCCTGCCATTGGAGACAGGTACCTGTGTTTAAAAGGTATGCAGGATAAATTTGTATAATTATGGTTTAAAAGAGATGGTAAAGATTAAGTTTAAGCTTAAACTCATCAGTGCTGCAGAAAACATTAGAAATGCACAGTGATAGAAGAAGAGGAATGTATCTTGCTGCAGCTGACTGTTAGATGTATAACCATGAACACATGCTAAAAATAACAGTTGTTAGCGCTTTTTAAAATTTATATATTAACAAAGTATGAAAAACATACGAGGAGACACTGGAGTTGCTAAGTGTTTTTTAAGGTTTTTATATATACTTTTTTAAAGGAACATTTCATTGAATGCATTAAACTGTCCTGTGTTTTTAGGAGATGGAGTATATCAGAAGGGAATGGATTTCCTCGTGGAAAGGCTGAATCAAGGGGAATGGGTACACTTATTTCCAGAGGGTACAGACAGCAGAGGACACTCATATTTTTAACCTCGACATTTGTTTGTGGTACAAGTTAAAGAAAATATGGTACATTTCTTTTCCTAGGTAAAGTAAACATGAATGGAGAGTTCATGAGGATAAAATGGGGTAAGATTTATACTCCAATGATAGCAAATAGTTTGTTTTTCCCTGATTTCTTTGGTTGTTAATTTGGTTGTAAATTGTTCTATTCCTTGACAGGAATTGGGCGTTTGATTGCGGAGTGCTCTCTTCACCCGATCATTTTACCTTTGTGGCATGTAGGTAAGTTATGCACGTAGACATTCAAATGACATAAGCTGTTATCGTAGCACATAACTTTATGAATTCATATTTGAGCACATGTTATGTACCATATTGTTTCAGGTATGAATGATGTTTTACCAAATCAAACACCATACGTCCCTCGAGTAGGACAGGTTAATACATATTTTGCTTGTGTGATATGTCATACATTATATTTTTCAATGTCACACCTACAGAACTGTTTTGACTCTGAGTGTACTTTTCTTTTTTGCAGCGAATAACTGTTGTAGTTGGAAACCCGTTCACTGTCAGACATCTGGTAAATGCCCTGAGAGCTGACAACACAAGTCCGGTAGAGTGTTTAAAAAAAAAATAATAATAATACTAATACTAATATTTGTAGTAGTCTTACAGTACAGAGTACAGTGCATTATTTTTCTCTACAGATGGAAATGCGGAAAACACTGACAGACTTTATTCAAGGGGAGTTTCTCAGTTTGAAAGCCCAGGCGGAGGCGCTTCATCACAGGATACGGAAACGCTCGTGACCCGTGAAGGGACGTATTGCAGGATAAAGGGCTATACAGGACATTACAGATTAGCTAACCCGGGCCTTACAACTCAGCATAGACACTGAGGAGAAACAGTCACACAGATGACTACACCAAAAGAGGTTTACAACATCCTTTTAAGTAAAATTATATCCACGGGTGTCCGTTCATTTATGTGTGGACAGTCAGACATGGGCTAAAGGAGAACAGAGATCTTTTGTTTTTGTAAAGGAGTTACACCTCTACAGAGAAAGTAAATTCATTTTGAGCAATGTGCAGGACCTCAGGAGACATGTTGTGTGTATATCAGTGATTGGAAATGCCTTGTAGACTGTGAAGCACGATATGTTGCATTCTTACACAGTAATTTTTTTTTATTTTAATTGTACAGAATACTTCACCCATCAAAAATAGCATAAGCATTTAGAATGATGAAAGTAACTCTTTTACATCCTAGCATGTCAGTGAGTCATTCTCTTTTTGTCTTTGTATGAAACTTCCTAAACATGTTAAATTTGTATGCGGGGTTGTCATAGCTAGATCAGTGACTATTGTGACAACAGTCAAATTCTTGATTTAAAGTGGGACTGCTGAAGCATTTAGTAATTTTTTAAATTACAGATTGAGACATTTTAAATGGAAAATACTAGCTGTTAGAATTTTTATATTTGATGCAGTATTTGACTGCAAATATGGAATAATCAATACAGAAAAACTGTAAATACAGAATTATTTCAGAATGGACCTATAGGTATTTGTGCCTATTGCGGGATATAATTATTCCCTTTTGCCAATGTCAACTGATGAAACGGACAGAATATTTTAAAATCTGATCTACTATGATCTTTAAACAAAATCATCAACATGATGGAAAGATAGTTGAACATGTTTGTGAAATACATTTTAGAGGTAGATAAACATTTGATCTCTTGTTCTAAATAAAAATCCTTAAAGTTTTGCTAAACTGTTTTTTATAAAACAATTGATATTATCCGTTAGAAGGCATTTTCATACAACAACTTCTAAATTAAAAAATTTTAAACAATCAAGAGTGAAGAAAATCTGAGTGGACATATTAAAGATTTGAATAAAAGATCTCTCTCTTGTGTGACCTATAAGGCACAAACAGAAAACATGACAACAAACAGTTGTTTGAATCTGATAAAAATGTATTTTAATCTTCCAATCACTGTATTTCAAAGTAGTATTTATTGCAAATACAGTTGAAGTCAAAAGTTTACAGTACATACACCTTGCAGAATATCCAAAATGTTAATTGTTTTACCAAAATAAGAGGGATAATAAAAAAAATGCATGTTATTGTTTATTTAGTACTGACCTGAATAAGATATTTCACATAAAAGATGTTTACATATAGTCCACAAGAGAAAATAATAGTTGAATTCATAAAAATGACCCCGTTCGAAAGTTTACACCCCCTTGATTTTTAATACTGTGTTGTTACCTGAATGATCCACAGCTGTTTTTTGTTAAGTGATAGTTGTTTATGAGTCCCTTGTTTGTCCTGAACAGTTAAACTTATTTTATTTATATAATTTATATAAACAAACATTTTAAAATAAAGTATTACTCAAGTTCTTTCATAGAGAGAAAAAGTCTAAGATTTGTGATTGTGGAATTTAGCAAGCAACAGAATCAGATTTATTAGATAAAACTGATCAGTCTAAAAGGCTTAGCATACATCTGTCTTGCACAATGCACACTACACAATAAAAAATATTATAATATACATTGTTAGCCCTAATAAAACCTGAAATATCTTGCCAAAGCTTTATAGTGTAGGACAAAAAACAAAACAAAGTGTTGAACGCAAACCTGTCAGAGCTATGATGAGTTCAATTTATGACCTTTTATTTCACATAGTAAGCAGTTACAGAACATAACATAACAGATTCCTGAAAGAAAAGAAAATCAGTTTTAAGCTGTTTAGGGAATATATATATATAATTTTTTTCTCTGTAAACCTATTGATAAAGACATTATAGAACGAAAGCACATCAAATATTACAGAACAGATTTATATATCATTTTCTTTTCTTTCTTTTTTATTTCAGAAGTATAATTCAGTACAAAAGAGACAAATAATACAGAGAAAATAACAGAACATATGAGGGAATACAGAAGAGAGAGGAAGATATGATACAATTTACTACTTTACCATTCTATAATAGGACATGTCTTCAGAGCTTTTTTATTGGAGTGATGACAATAATAAATGTAGATCAGAAATCAATATTTTGCAGCTGGGTTTAAATGGAAGGTATCTAGCTTTGTGGATTTGGTATTTACCCATCATACATATAAAGTGTATAACTCATTATCAGAAATATCAGAATGGAAAAGAACCTTACTGATGGAAGTACTGCAGAGATGGTGGAGCACATGAAGTAGGGAAGCTGATATTTGAAGCCAGAATTGTTTAGAATAATAACAGAAATAGAGTAAATGTGAAAAATGTTTTCCTCTTGGCAGAAAGAGTAGAGTGGAGAAATATTATGGTTAAACTGACTTAGATACTTATTACAAGGGTAATGAATGATTTTAAAAAGCATATCTTTAACTTTATTATTAAACAAAGGTGTATTTGTCACAGTCCACACCTTAAAAAAAGTAATGTTTGGGTAAAGTGCTTAGCTTTAATAACAAATCTGTTGCTAGAATCCAAAGTATGAACACCATTTATAAAAAGTTAAGGTATTTTTAAACTGAAATTACAGTGCAATTTGTTAGATTTCACTAAGGTTTGTAACCTTAATGTAGGCCAGTCTTGTTTTGGTACGTTACCCTTTATACGTCATTCATCGATCACGCTGAAGAAGGCCGGTTGTGACGTCACGCCTGATCTGCGCGGAAGATGGCTGCTTTGAGGACGGTCTCCGGTAACACCAGGATGATTTCGCTTTTTCTTCTGTGTGTGATCGCAGCAGCGAAAAGCGACGAGCAAGTCCCTCTGGTCGCATGGGCGAGCGACGGGTAAAGACCGACAGTATATGAGTGTAGTTCGGGAGACGGGATGGCGAGAGTTAGCATTGGCGGTTTGCTAGCTGGATGACACGGTCGCTGTCCAGTACTGAAAACCCGTGTAAACACCTCAGTATGAGCTTTAAACGGTTACATTTCTGATAAACAACACACGTTTTGCAATCGAACAATATATGTATCTACAAGCTTCAGTGTGCTTACATTAGACTCCAGATAGCAGTGTTGAGCGGTGATGGCTGTCTGAAAGCTAGTAAACGGTCAAGGCAGCATTTTGGCCGTCATGGACTAGAATCTGCGTTAATCCGGTTTTTGTGTTTGTCAGAGTTACACTGCTTATGTTCATTATGTGGTTTTGTCATTATGATCATGATATGTGACCCCGGAGCACGAAAAGCAGTCATAAGTAGCACAGGTATATTTGTAGCAATAACCAAAAATACATTGCATGGGTCAAAATGGTCGATTTATCTTTTATGCCAAAAATCATTAGGATATTAAGTAAAAATCATGTTCCATTAAGATATATTTACTTTAAAATTTAAAAAATACCGCAACTTATTTTTTGATTAGTAATATGCAATGCTAAGGATTTCATTTGGACAACTTTAAAGGCAATTTTCTCAATATTTAGATTTTTTTGCCCCCTCAGATACCAGATTTTCAAATAGTTGTATCTTGGCCAAATATTGTCCTATCCTAACAAACCATACATCAATAGAGATCTTATTTAATTTAATTTCATAAAATTGACCCTTATGACTGGTTTTGTGGACCAGGGTCACAAATGTGTTTTTCTAGACCTGTGCTCTTACATGTCTTGTGTGTAGGTTTGCCTTGTCTCCTGTGAATGCTCCATCAGCGGGTCACACTGTGTCTGTGGAGGAGCTGGAGTCACACCTGAGCACAGCACTGAGCACTACACCACATAATCTGTTGCTCTTCCTGCAGGATAAAGTATGCACTATATTAAAAACACATTAAGCAAACAGATTTATATGGTTTGATTTAGTGTGCCAATAGGAAATTATTTCCTTATCTGTGCAGCTCAACTGCTTTTTGCTGCACATCATCACTGTTTTGTCACTCCCACATTATTGGATGACTATAGGAATTGAACCTCAGGGTGGCAGTATATATATATATATATATATATATATATATATATAATATATATATATATATATATATATATATATATATATATATATATATATATATATGTATGTATAATACATTTCTTGACAGATTTTGCATACATCTCATCAATGGGTTCGTGTGGCGCCTGTTGATAAAAGACAAAATGAAATTAAAACAAAAGGAAGAAAATAAAACAAGAAAAAAACAACAACATTCCAAGCATATACGGTTTGCTTTGTCCACTCGTGATTAGATCACATTACAGAATACATTAATACTAGTTGTAAATGAGGCCAGAGAGACAGACATAGAGAGAGAGAGATCGAGAGATGCAATAATTTCACAATATCACTAATAGATACACATTTCTAAATGAATTACTACTAGAGTTCCTGATGGGTTTTATTGAAGACATCATTCTGTATTGCTAGTTGAGGTAGTGCTAATCGTATTGGTTGAACTTTGTGCGTTTCATTCAGTTGAGTGTTGATGACTTCACATTGTATGGAGGAGTCTTTGGAAACAAACAGGATAGTGTCTTCCAAAATCTTGAGGTATGTTGATGTCTTTTCCATCTGTCTACTCATGATATTTAGTTGACTTAAATGAAGGTGTTTGTCGGTTTTAACTGAGATTTCAGTTTTTCAGTTATTTCAGTTGAAATCACTTGTGCTTGTTAGCTCAACTATTAAAAAGCAGCTCTCAGGTTTTGTTGATGTATGACTGTGGCATGTTCACAGGCGGCTCTGCTGTCCTCCTCCTCCTTATGGTTGCCATCGGTATCATCGTCTGCGACTGCTTTGGTTTCTACACTGCTCCAGAATCAGATTGATGCAGCTCCTCTCTACATGAACCCAGATACGCTTGCTCAACTCCGCCTCAATGCTTCTGTCGCTGCCTTGCTGGTTTTCCGCCTCCCTTACAGCGGCGGGTAATCAAATCTCTTCGACACTGGCTGGAGTTCAGAATGAAATAAATACTGTACACTGACTACAGATTTTCTTTATATAGTATATGAACTAATACATTATGCAATTTGATATTGTTTCAAATTGTACTATGCTGCGTTGTCACATGACCTCATAAATGTGGTTCAGTGAGTGCCATCCAGTTATCTTCTCCAAAAACTATGGTTATTTTACATATTTATTTACATAACGTTTATTTACAAAGTCTTTTATGCTGTAAATTCATGCTGTAAATGCTGAAATGCATGAAGAAGATATAACTAGATTTCTCCTCTGTTACCACCTTCTGCAACGAATGATACAAATAAGCACAGTTAGAAGAGCAAAATATGCGGGACATTTATGGGGTCTAACTATATTTTAAGGCAATAGGATATGCATTGTGACAGAAATTATTACAGCACAGACATGAGATTAAATGCACAAAATAATAATTAATGCTAAAAAATAATAAAACCATTAATTGTGTGTATGTTACCATGGATAATTATCTTGGATGTAGTGAGTGAATGGTAGAAAATAGATAAAGTTTGAAATCCACATAGTAAAAAGGAGAAAAATCCAAGAATGTATGTATGTATTTGATTTTCTGTCTTCTTTTAGAATTTTCTTCACCATGTGACAGAAATTTAAAGTGACGATAGTATAGTATGCAATTGAACACAGCCATTGTTTTCCATTTGTCGGGTGAGCATTTCTTTATATAAAATCTCATTAAATTTGGAAATACATAAAGTAATACAGGGAGAATAGATAAAAATCCCTTACTTTTGGGACCTTCTTAAAACCTGAATAGGAACTCTTGATCTTATGAGGACTGTAAGATGCCTTTTTCTTGCAGGGCTGATATGATGTCTACTAAAGAAGTGCTCAGCGGAAATGGTAGGTGTCATATTCAAACCTCACCAAGTATCAAAAACCTTGTGCTCTAACAATCATTATTATTATTATTGTAAAACAAGCCAAGATACTAACACAATGAAATGTATTCCTGCAAATGAATGGCATTATGTTGTGTGTTGTAGATGAGGTGATTGGTCAGGTGCTGAGCATCATGAAAGCTCAGTCTGTGCCGTATACTGCAGTGTTTACTGCACTTTGGCCCTCAAGGGTAAGACTTCTCTACAGCTATCCTGTACGCACGTACACACCTTCAGGTAGTGACCAAAATCAAACCAAAATTGAAATATGAGTGATTTTATATGAGTGTAACAATATACATTGAAGTGATTTTAATTTTACTGGAAATTCAACTGAAAATGGTTTATATGCTAAATAACATATATTGTAAATTCTTTAGTTTAATTAAATACTTTTCATGTAAGTTCCTTTGTCTCAGTTGATGATTTGTATTTTTTATTTGGAGCTTAATTATGTAATGCAAACAAAAACTTAAAGCGTAACACATAACATTAAGTAGAGAACAAATAGCTAAAACCAGTAAAACTAATAATTTAAAAGGAATAGTTCCCACTGTAATATCTGGTTGGAGGAGTCACATTTGAAAATGTGCCCACGTAAATTGGACAGTTTCAAAATTGAAAAGAAATTTTTAATGATAATTTGTCAACACAAGGCTTTTCACAGGTGCAACTTTTAATATATTAATTAGGCAAGTTGCCCCACTGCTTTACATTTTCAGTGGGAGGTTTTTTGATTATATCAAACCAATGTAGCAGTTTAATGTGAGCACAGTAAATTTAAGGTGGCTTGTGTTTGTCTCAGGTGTTAGAGGAGGCATCTCCGGCTGTGCACTCAGTCTGGTCACGATCCCTACTGCAGTCCCGTCGTGAGGAAACTACTGCTCCAAAGCCGCCTTTGGAGTTTAAGGAGAAGGGCTCCACCTGCATCCTCTTGTGGGCGGAGAAGCTGGTGGTCAGCCAGTATCGCTCAGGAAAGTGGGAGAGGCATGACCTTGCCCCCAAAACCTTTGGTGAAGGTGTGGAACCCAACCTGTCCGGATCATCCTGCAATGAGACTCACTCCCGGTAAATAGTGCTGAACTGCATGTGAGGTTTATGTTAAAGGGAACATTTTTTATATATATTTTATTTTTCCCCTTAAATCCACTTCTAATTTTAGTTTTAGGTTAGTCATTATCATCATCATCATGACAATTTTCCACCCCTTTTTGAGAATTAGATCAAATTACTATAATCTTTAAGACTACATCTGCTTTTATTATGATTGGCTAACCATGTGAAAATAGTAACAGTGCACCTCCATACTAAATAGCCATTGATATGTAAACAAACTCTATCAGGTCGATCATTGTGATTCAGTAGAGTGCGTGTAGACCCTTTATAGATGATCTGACCTGTGGAGGTTCGCCATCAAGGTTTGGACCATTCACAGTAGAGCAAAGAAGGGGGCTGTGTTTTAAATCACTCTTGTATCATGCACTGTTTGGCACCTCATGGTCTGATTCTGGCAGTAATAATTCTTATCATAATCGCATGCCTTCATTCACACTAATGCAAAGATCTGTTTGCACGTATCAGTTTTTGTCCTGTCCTTAAAACATGACTGACTGTGTTTAAATTTATTAAGATGCAATGGCAAATTGAGAGATTCAAGTGCATTAAACCGCTTGCGCAAATCACACACTCCTGCTTGTGGTAAGCGTCCTGTCTCTAGTGCACACAAGTGCATATGCAAAAACAAATAGTATTTTTTTGATAATTTTTTTTTTAAATGTAATTTTTATTCTTATTTTTTTATTTTTTATTTAAACATTTTATATGCATTTTTTATGCAGTTATAATTCAAAATTTTAGCAATTCAATTGAAGTGACTGCAAGTTACACTGAAGTACTATTTCAGAAACAGAAAATATGTAAATGAGAACTGCTTTATTGGGCATTAGTTGTATTAAATGCAGTAGCCTACTGTTACAGTTCAGAGAGTTAAAATAACCACGGTTTTATTATAGTAAAAGTGTAGTAACCATGTTTTTTGGCATATCGATTACACTTTGTATAACCACAGTTTTAATACAAATACCATGGTTAAACTATGATTAGTGTAGCAAGACCATGGTTTATTTGTGGATACCATGGTTTAACTCTAGTAACCATGTGATTTTGGTTTTATTTGTAGTAAATCCATGGTTAATATTTGTAAACACGAGTATGACCTGATAACTTCATGAATATGATAATTAAGCATATATAAAGCTGAATTATTATATAAAGTCATAAGTATGTTTATTAAAAACAAGTTTTGTAATAATTATTTCAGATCTTTTGACGTTGATGATAATTCAGATTCGGACCTTTGAATGTAAACTTTGAGAACCTCTGTTATAGGATTTAATTTTGGAGACAGCAGGGGTTGCACTGTGTCTACACTGGATGTGTGATTCAGTGATGCTCCGACAGTGAATCAGTGCTACTTTCTGTTTCTCCCATTCTCCTAGACCTGCAAAACTTATGACCACAGGACAAATGGATTTAAAACTTGAACTTTGATGTGTTCAGCATAGGCAGCATGGCAAGACAACAGTGTAGTAGATAATTAAAGTGCTTTGCGATTAACATATAAATGTATATGTGGCAGTTCATGAACCACAGTTTTCTCCTGAAATACAGGTTGGTTTTGAACTACGAAGACGTGCTGAATTACCGTTCTTTTAAGCTCATGTAAGTGTTTAATTTTTGCATTTACACACACATACACACAATATCTGTGTTCTATGTCTCTGTATTGGGATTAAACTGTGTTCTGTATTCTCCTCAGTTTTGTAATGAACCGCCGTCACTACAAGGTTTCTGCCCGCCACTGGTTCACCATGGATCTGGTTCATCTGGATTATGATGGGAAAAATGCCACGTTCAATGGCAGCCGTTACATCTATGCCCCGGCCGAGTACTCGTACCGCTGTGAGTCCGTGAGCAGTTCTCACTACCCTCAGCTGTCACCCCACTCAGACAAGGACAATGCCAACGACTGGCAGATCTCTTTCCATGACTTCCAGGTAGGTTCTAAAACAATGAAACCAAAGACAACTAGACTTCATGGTTCCCATGATTTAAAGTCTATAATAAACATTTTCTTATTATGCTCATCTTAAAAAAAAAATGGACTAGAAACTGCCCTTTGTGAGTGCAATCTACTGTATATAAAATGATTTTTTCAAAATTTATATCCATTAATCTCGACTGGAAAAGGAGTAAGACACAGAGAGACTGGAGTGTGCTTTGCACACATAGGCTGGCAACATAACCAAAATTTAAAACAAAAATGTATGCAGTTAAAAGTTAAAGTATGCTATATACAGCAGTACATTAAGTACTACCTAAACATTAATATACAGTAGTAGATTAATATTTAATACTTGAAGTGGTATACACTACACTACCAGTCAAACGTTTTTGGACAGAAAGATTTTTAATGTTTTTAAAAGCATTCTATTCTGCTCACCAAGCCTGCATTACAGCAAAAACAGTAAAATTTTGAAATATCTTGACTATTTAAAATGTAATTTATTCCTGTAATTTCAAAGCTGAATTTTCAGCATCAGTACTCCAGTCACATGATCCTTCAGAAATTGCTGCTCAAAAACATTTGTTATTATTATGTTGAAAACAGCTGAGTAATTTTTTTTAAGGTTTGTTTGATGAATGAAAAGTTCAGAAGGACAGCATTTATCTGAAACAGAAATCTTTTGTAAAATTATAAATGTCTATCATCACTTTTGATCAATTTAAAGCATCCTCTGTAAATAAAAGTATTAATTTCTATAACCCCCCCCCCAAAAAAAAATACAAAAAAATAAAAATACTACTGTCTCAAGCTTTTGAATGGTATAGTGTGTAATGTTACACTTTTTATTTCAGATAAATGAGCTAAAATCTGTCTAATCATCAAAGAATCCTGGAAAAAATTATTCAACTGTTATAAATTTTGATGATAATAATAATAATAATTGTTTCTTGAACAGCAAATCAGCATATTAAAATGATTTATGAAGGATCATGTGACTGGAGTAATGATGCTGAACATTCAGCTTTGATCACAGAAATAAATTACATTTTAAAATATATTCAAATAAAAAACAGTTATTTTAAATAGTAACAATATTTCACAATATTACCGCTTTTGTTGTATTTTAGATCAAATAAATGCAGGCTTGGTGAGCATGAGAGAATTCTTTAAAAAACATTAAAAATCTTACTGTTCAAAAACCTTTGACTGGTAGTGTTCTTCTACTTTACCAAGAACTTTTTCTTTGGGTAGTACAGCTAACATTATCTGTTAAAGATTATAGCAAAGAGTTTTCTATGCATATGCTTGTCAGTTGTCAGTGATATAGTTGTTCTAGTTACTTTACTAATAGTTAAGTTTTTGCCTGTCTTTGAATGCCAATGTGATTTTCTAATGTCTGAATAAACTGTATTGTGATATATAGTGGTGAAGGAAATTGTTACTATTAAACTGGTTTATTTGGTTTATTGGATTATCTTTTCATCTAGCCACTGAATAAAACTATGTTTCCACAGTATATTTCACAGTAAAGATAGAGTTCTCAGCATAGTAATTCTTTTTGTGTGTTTTTATACAGAGCCATTACTAATCAAAATTAAAGCCATACCTGATATTTCTCAATATTGTTACTTAAATGAATGCTGATTAAATTAAAAAAAATATGTTGAATTCTCATCAGACATTTAAAAAACTGATTATATTCACTCGTATTTTCATTAATGCTTTTTGAGAACCTCTTATTCCCACTTACACCAAAACTAATATTTTTTATCTCTCTTGTTTAAGTAGTCTTGGCATGAAAGTTTAGGTTAGGAGTTGCTTTGTTGAGAGAATGAGTATGACACCTGTACCATGGCACAGGACTATTCTCTCTAACCTTTAATTAATTAATTAATTAATTAATTACTTTTTATTTAATTTTTTACCTGATGGGGCAACAGTAGCTAGAGTGCTAGAGAAGATATTGGTGATGATTTACTAGTCACTACATCAAGTTCAGTTGTATTTGCAGGTACACTGAGCAGCTGAGACAGTTGTTAATTTAATTAAAAAAAAGCAAACTTTCTTATATTCTAGATTCATTGCACACAAACTGAAATAATTCAAGAGTTTTTTGTTTTAATTCTGATGGTTACGACTTACAGCTTAGGAAAATGTAAAATTCAGTATCTCAAAAAATGTGAATATTTTCTCAAAGATCAAAAAAAAAAAAAAAAAAAAAAAAATTACAAAACAAAAATGTTCAAGATCTCCAAAGTAGGTGTAATTATGCACTCAATACTTGGTTGGGGCTCCTTTTGCACAAATTACTGCTTCAGTGCGGCTTGGCATGAAGGTGATCAGCCTGTGGCACTGCTGAGGCGTTATTGAAGCCAAGATTGCTTTTTTGATAGCGGCCTTCAGCTCCTCTGTATTGTTTGTCAGATGTCACTTATCCTCCTCTTCACAATACCCCATAGATTCTCTGTGAGGTTCAGGTCAGGTGAGTTGGCTGGCCAATCAAGCACAGTAATATCGTGGTCAGCAAACCACTTAGTAGTGGTTTTGGCACTGTGGGTAGGTGCTTTATTAAGTCCTGATGCAAATGAAATCAGCATCTCCATAATGCTTGTCAGCAGATGGAAGCATAAAGTGCTCCAAAATCTCCTGGTAGATGGCTGCATTGACTTTGGACTTAATAAAATACAGTGAACCAACACCAGCAGATGTCACGGCACCCAAATCATCTGTGACTTCAAAAACTTCACATTGGACTTTGGATTCTGTGCCTTTCCAGTCTTCCTCCAGACCCCAGACCTTGATTTCCAAATGAAATGCAACATTTACTTTCATCTGAAAAGAGGACTGTGGACCACTGAGCAACAGCCCAGTTCTTTTTCTCCTTACTCCAGGTGACACGCTTCTGACATTTTTTTCTGGTTCAGGAGTGGCTTGGTTCTAGGAATGTGACAGCTGTAACCCTTTTCCTGAAGATGTCTGAGCGTGGTGACTCTTGATGCGCTGACTCTGGCTTCAGTTCACTCCTTGTGAAGCTGTCCCAAGTTCTTGAATCAGATTTTCCTGACAATCTTCCCAAGGCTGTGGTCATCCCTGTTGCTTGTGCACCTTTTCCTACAACACTTTTTCCTTCCAGTCAACTTTCTATGAATATATTTTGATACAACACTCTGTGAACAGCCAGCCCCTTCAGCAATGATCTTCTGTGACTTACCTTCCTTGTGGAGGGTGTCGATTATCATCTGGACAACTGTCAAGTCAGTAGTCTTTCCCATAATTGTGATTGCATGTTCTAAAGTAGCCCAGGAGGTATCCAGTATTTATACTCAAAATTAATAAAACTAATCAAGCTCAAAAAGAATATTCACATTTTTTGAGATACTGAATTTTGAATTTTCCTTAAAAACTCTTGAAATATTTCAGTTTGAAATATTAAAAAAAAAAATCTGTAATATTGTAAAATATTATTGCAATTTTTACTATAGATTTCCTATTTTAATATACTTTAAAATATAATTTATTTCTGTGTTGCAGCACTGAATTTTCAGGATCATTACTCCAGTCTTCAGTTTCACAAACCCTCAGAAATTATTCTAATATGCTGATTTATTATCAGTCTTGAAACGGTTATGCTGCTTAAAAAAAATTTGGAACCTGTGATATTTTTTCAGGATTCTTTGATGACTAAAAAGTTAAAAAGAACAACATTTATTTAAAATAAAAAAGGATTCTGGAAGCATTATGTGACACTGACACTGGAGTAATGATGCTAAAAATTCAGCTTTGATCACAAAAATAAATTATAGTTTATATTATATTTCCCAAAATTACAGTTTTTTTTTTCCCCTGTATTTTTGATCAAATAAATGCAATCTTGATGAGCATAAGCAACTAAAAACATTCAAAAGTCTGATCCCAAACCTTTGAATGGCAGTGTGTTAGGTCTCACATGCTGCTTTCCTCCTGAAGATAAGATCACCTCCCCATAGTCCAATAACGTTTATCCCTGTTTGAATTCAGTGTATTGTATATTGTAAAAGCAACTAAGTGCTGATGGAGTAGATGCCATTTTGTTTAGTTCCTCTAAAGGGAACAGACCAAATACACTCAGATGTGTCTTGAGCTTCTTAGATACAAAATGATGTATTTGGTGATATGTAAGAAAATGTTTCTTAATATTTTTTTGCAATTTGTTCAAAGGTCGTCAAGTTTCTAATTTATATTAAATCTCCTATAACACAAATCCCTCGGTTTTTCCAAATGGCCATCCCTGGAGGACTTTGTTCTTTCTTACTTATCTTGAAGGCTGTCAGGAGTACAAAGCATGTTTAATGTGCAATGCCTGCGGACAGTTTCTGCTCCACCTGCTTTTGAATAGCACACAGGGCAGTCCACAATAAAGTTGTTTTATAAGGTTTTCATAGTTTTAATCCACTTTCTCCACTTCTTAAATGACTAATAGCCTATTACATCCGCAGGGATATTACCCAGTAAAAAAATTTAATAGCCAAAATTTCACAACCCAATTTAAATCCTGATAGTAAAATCATGTTCTATCTTACACTGATTTCCATTAAATACCACATTTTACTCAACAAAATGAAACCCACGATTGGTATTTAAGCAGGAATCTCTCTCTCTCATGTGACAGATCCAGGGCTTTAATGTGGCTGGGAAGGATTTCTCGTACGCCAGTGACTGTGCTAGTTTCTTCACTCCTGGTATCTGGATGGGGCTGGTCACATCTCTTCTCATGGTGCTGGTTCTCACTTACGGCCTGCACATGATCATGCAGCTGCGCACCATGGACCGCTTCGACGACCCCAAGGGTCCTGCCATCTCTGTCCCCCAGACGGAGTAAAAGACAGAGCCAGTTTCCTTTCTCGTCCTCACAGCACTAGTGTTTACTTTGGTTGGATATTAATTATTTTGTTTGGATATTAATTTCTTGTTATTACATGTCATAGGGATGCTGTTGGATTTTTTTTGTGATAATCATTCCTTTAATAAGCATGTTTAAGGATGAATCTCAGGAATACATGTCCAGATCAAATTAAAACAAAAAAGGAAATGTATATTATGCGTAAAGAAGAATACATTTTAGGATGGTTAAGATTTTTTTGCATTGTGGCATTATTGTTACAACTAAAAGCTCCCCTAAATAACTGTAATACAAAGCATTTTAACTCATATGTTAGCGCATATGTTAGATGCAGTGCATAAATACTTTACTATTTAAATAACATTTCACCTTACAGTGTTAAACTTTAATCTTCTTTTTATGCAAAATATAATTTCCTGAACATGTCTTTGACAAGTTTTGTGAGATTCATTCTTGAGTCTTCTGTGTACTTTTTTTGCAGCTCCAGAATAACTATTGTATTTGTAAACTAAGGCACCATTAAATGTGAACTGTAAACTTTACATTATAAATTGATATAAGATAAATATCTATTAACAGACAGCTAAATGTTTTGTGTGTAAATATGAAAAGATAATTTTTTTGCTGTGTAAGTTATTAGATTAAATATTAAAATTAAATATTATTTATTGGTGGTGTGCATATATGTTTGCATCCAGTTTCTCTGCTGTTTCCCACATAGTTCTGTGGTCTGGTGTGTATCCATAGATGTTTCTGTGTATTGTTGTGAGAACTGACGTGCTTTTTGACCACATAATATGGAAATTTCGACTTTGTTTTTAAGGAAAATATGTTGGACGCTGTATTTAAATATTAGAGAAAAAAAGAGTACCACAAACATTCTCACATAATGTTTTTCCTTGTGTACTATTATTGTAGTGAATCATTTGCACAAATAGCTCTCATAAATAATGTTTTATGTTGATGGCACATGGTTTATAAAAGGTGATCTGTTGTCATGTTTTGGAGATGTATGCTCTTGAATGTGTATATTGTGCAAGTGTTTAATAAACTTAACTGAGACATAACCTTTTGGTAAAAAATGTCATTCAACTTATGTAGTTTTAGCTGACAGTTTGTGGTTATGAATATGGTTATTGTCCAGGTTTCAAAACATTTGATTATATTGTAACTTGTCTCAGAGTCAGCACAGAACACTTGCAAAAGGCCAGAATTCAACACATACAGTGAATAGACTCAGAACTGGCAGAGGGCTCAGAAACATTAATGTGCTACTGTATAATGGCTTGAATTTGCATACATACTCAATAGCCTTCTCTTTAAAAAAAATTTAAATTATAAATAAATTCAGCCTGGAGATACAGTCTCTTCTCATCCAATTTGATCTGTAAATAGTCCTTCTCTAAATCACAGTTACGATTAAACTTTTATAGCTTCTTTGACAGCTATAATTTAATTAAATTGTGTTCATGTTGATATCATGTACATAAATGCATAAAGATTATTTTCAGTTGAGAGAACTATGCATACATAGGGAAATCTACAGGATGAGCAGTGGCAGGGAAAGAAATATAACATTTTTGTTGGTAACAGGAGAATAAAAGCCTTGGAAGAACCCATGCTACACCACCAGAACCAGTTCTCATGGCTAAACAATTTCAATTTTAATGTTAACACTAATAACATCAAGGCTGATGATACACAGGGCAACTTTTTGAGCACTTTCCCATTGAGAACGGGTAACAAATTTCTGTCTGGATATTTTGGATCATTCGTGGGCCCTGTGTCTCACCTGGATGCCCATTGACGGCAACATTGCTCAAAAAGTTGCCCCATGCATAATCTGCCTAAAGCTTCTTTCCTTAGGAGAGTTTGTTTTTTGCAACTTATGCCACGAAACTTGTTCTTGAATGCTTTTAACATGTGAAATGAAAACTTATTTACAATACAGAAAGACAGTTCTTAATGTATTAGACATTTTACTTACAAGTCACGGTGAAGCTTCTATGCACAGAAAGCTAATGATTGAGCTTCTATGGACAGTTCAAGTGTGTAAGTGCTTCTAAGCAAATAAAGACGAAAACATAAATATGCTGTAAAAAGTGTCTGTAAGTGTCTGCCTAAACAGTGGACGTAGATTATTCGCTGTGGCAACTGTTCAGTCTTTGTGAGGTCCAACATGGTTTATTGGAGAGCGTTTTACAAAATTTTTCAAAGGGTGCTAATGCCATGGGAGGTCCAGACCCTACTGTATATCTGTGGTCATACAAAGGTGGAGCACAGTGTTGATCACAGCCCTGTACCTCTTTATGAAGCTGGAGGCATTTATCCACCTCAAACAGATTATGTAATAGATATATACTAACCGGCCACTTTATAAGGTACACCTATTCAATTGCTTGGTAAAACAAACTGCTAATCAGCCAATCACATGGCAGCAACTCAATGCATTTAGGCATCTAGATGTGGTGAAGATGACTTGCTGAAGTTCAAACCAAGCATCAGAATGGGGAAGAAAGGGGATTTAAGTGACTTTGGACGTGGAATGGTTGTTGGTGCCAGATGGGCTGGTCAGTATTTCAAAAACTTCTGATCTACTGGGATTTTCACGCACAACCATCTCTAGGGTTTACAGAGAATGGTCCGAAAAAGAGAAAATATCCAGTGAGCGGCAGTTGTGTGGACGAAAATGACTTGTTGATGTCAGAGGTCAGAGGAGAATGGGCAGACTGGTTATAGATGATAGAAAGGCAACAGTAACTCAAATAACGACTCGTTACAACCAAGGTATGCAGAATAGAACACACAACACGCTGAACCCTGAAGCAGATGGGCTCCAGCAGCAGAAGACCACACTGGGTGCCACTCCTGCCAGCTAAGAACAGGAAACAGAGGCTACAATTCACACAGGCTCACAAAAATTGGACAATAGAAGATTGGAAAAACGTTGCCTTGTCTGATGAGTCTGCTGCGACATTCAGATGGTAGGATCAGAATTTGGCATAAAGAACATAAAAGCATGGATCCATACTGCCTTGACTCAATGGTTCAGGCTGGTGGTGGTGGTGTAATGGTGTGGGGGATATTTTCTTGGCACACTTTGGGCCCCTTAGTACAAATTGAGCATTGTTTAAATGCCACAGCCTACCTGAGTATCGTTGCTGACCATGTCCATCCCTTTATGACTACAGTGTACCCATCTTCTGATAGCTACTTCCAGCAGGATAATGCACCATATCACAAAGCTCAAATGATCTCAGACTGGTTTCACTTTACTCAAATGGCCTCCACAGTCACTTGATCTCAATCCAATAGAGCACCTTTTGGGATGTGGTGGAACGGGAGATTTGCATCATGGATGTGCAGCAGACAAATCTGCAGCAACTGCGTGATGCTATCATGACAATATGCACCAAAATCTCTGAGGAATGTTTCCAACACCTTGTTGAATCTATGCCACGAAGAATTAAGGCAGTTCTGAAGGTAAAAGGGGGTTCAACCAGGTACTAGCAAGGTGTACCTAATAAAGTGGCCAGTGAGTGTACTGTATATCACTTTCACCAGGTGTAGACAACCTGGAACTGAACTGGTGTGTCCAAATCTATATCTTTTTCCAATCTGACACAGAGTTTCGATAGCACCGATCTTAACTGAGTGGCTAACTGATAATCTCACTATAATGCCATGCCTCCCTTCTCTCTCGGTAATTGCAAGGTGAAATATAGCTGCAAGTAGCAATTACCAGGGTTCATGCACTTTAAGGCATTTAAGCACATATGAAATAACACATTACATATTCTTTAGCAAGTCTGTATCCACCTAAATCAATGACTTAAAAAGCATTTTTTGGCAAATCCAGGTAATTTACAACAGAAATATGTTTTTTTAACATATATGACTGTTATAGGACCAGGCAACTGTGGTCTGATCTTCCTAAAACTTTGCATGCTTGTTTAAAATCACTTAATTGTCGCATGTGTTTACCAGTTTTGAGTTTTTGTTTAGGCTTTATAGGCTTTTAGGTACATTTGGACAGGCCCCTTTTCTAAACAACCCTGTTTTAGCTTCCCAAAGGGTAAATTTCTAAATTTCTTATTATTTTTGACCTGGAGAATTCCAGAGAATTGTACTGCAGTTTTTTTTTTTTTTTTTTTTTTTCAGATTGAGCGGATAACCTAGGGCTTGTTTGCAAAAGTTTTTTTTTTTTTTTTTTTTTTGACAAATGATTTATTTGACAGCAGTTTCTATAGACAAAAATTTTCTCAAAAAAAAGATATCTCACATAAAAATAATATCATGTAGCCTATGTGTGAAAAACTGCACAAAATACAATCGTTTACGCAGCAACGTTACCCAGTGTAATCTGAGTAGGATATCCTGTCTAGGGCAAGCAAAGTCTTGTCTTGTCATCTGTCTTAATCTTTATAAATGTTCTTATTTATTTTATGTAATTTAAAGTGTACAAAGATGACAAATCCTTCAATAAATACATCCCAGGATCCTGAATATGTAGAAAAATGATACTTATTTGCCAGTTCTTGTGTGGGAACAAAGTTCAGTATCAATAGCTCTAATATGTCTTTAAGATGTTCATCAACAAAGGTACTTCTGAGTCTGGGTTTGGTAATGTTACCAGTACATCACCTGCATATAAATAGATTTTGTATCCTTTTTTTTTTCTCTTCATATGATCACTAATTGTTTGAGCCAATGGTTCAATAAAAAAACATAAAGAGTCTAATGGGACGGATCTATCTGCATCCTCATTGTAAAACAACTGAATTTAAAATGCTACAGTTGATGCTATACTGAATCCAAAGCTATCCATAACTTGATAAAGAAATTCCCAACTGACAGAATCAACCCAGACAGCAACATAGTGTTGGCTCAGATCCGACCCACATCTGGCCGCGTGAAATCCATGCGAGCCAGATGTGGGCCGAATCGGGGCTGACAATGGCTGCTTTACTTTTTTTTTTTCATATGATCAGTAATGTGCATGGTTCTCTGAATAATATTGTGGGATTGCCTGTTTTGCGACTTCACTTTTCTTACCTGCTTTATATGATAAATAAAAAGTGTAATGAAAACCCATGTAATTAGTTTTCATGTTCATCACTGAATGTGCTTTCTTTAATTTAATTACCAGCTTACTCCTTTAAATTTAGCCCATTCACATTTAAAGATAGGATATCAGAAACCTGAAATAGACTTTCTTTTGACAAACTTGCAATACAGAGGAAACATTTGTGACAATGAGGTGGAGCAGCCACAAGGTGGGGCCCTTTGATCTCCAATGAAATAAAAAAGAAGAAAACAAACTACCTAAAATGAGATGCGGTGCACAAGTTAGCACTACTTATATCAGAAAGGCTCATTTTAACCCTATACATACCCTATTCAGTCAGTACACTTTGCATGTCAGGAGTGGAATTTATATATATTTTCCCATAGCCATAATTCCTCAATGCATGCTGATATTGAATAGCTGATAATCAACATTTTCTGTGCCACGGGGGTTAGACACTGTTCCTCTTATCATAACCTCAGTTTCTCCTGGATATCTTCCTGTTGCTCCCCCTTCAAGA
Organism: Cyprinus carpio; assembly: GCF_018340385.1. Lineage (NCBI taxonomy): Eukaryota > Metazoa > Chordata > Actinopteri > Cypriniformes > Cyprinidae > Cyprinus > Cyprinus carpio. The sequence goes on from NC_056619.1 coordinate 2,553,660, forward strand.
ATGGACGAGTGGCTTCTTCTATTTGAACAGTAGCATCTTGGACTTTATGTGTATTTCTGTATTCATCTCATCCAACTGTTATTTTAGATTCTGCCAAACAATTTGCTTGAAAATCTGAATGTTCTTTGTTCATTTTTGACTTCTAGTCACCCACCCACTATGGCTAAAGAGATGGGCCCCAAAAATGAAACCTCTGTCATCATTTACTCCCCTTCAAGTAGAAGATATAGAAGATATTTTGAAGAACGTGGAAACAACCTGAGGGTGAGTAAATGATGACAGAACTTTTATTTTGGGGTGAACTATAATTTTAAATCAGCTTTGCTCGTGAGTCTACCTTTTCAGCTTCTGTCTCTTTTACGCCTCTTAATACATCTCCTTCCTGTTTTTCCTTACAGTTTTAACTGGGATTTAAAAAGCAAACACTGAAGTAATATCTGCTGCCAATCTGTGTCGCACTGACCAATTCTGATGAAGGAGAAACTGTTGTGAATCCTCACAGGAATGGCAGTGGTGTCATTAGCTGCTATGTCACCGGGTTGTCACCCATTTGTCCTGCTGCAGGGCCTCTGCTGCCAGAACCCAAGCCCTTCTGTGTCACAATACTATTTGTGTCTTATACTATAGCCATCTGCTTTTCTTTCGCACATTCCTTGACTAGCTTAGGCTGCAGTGAAAGAAGAGCTCTCTGATAAGATAAGCATGAGAGGACCTGAATAACGCAAAGTAAATACTCTCAAAAAGGCAGATGTTTTTTTTCTTTTTGCCACTCAATTAGTAAAAAAATCACTATAGTCATTTAGCAAACACTTTTATTCAAACAGATTTGAAGTTCACTTCTTACAGGTTAAGTCCTCCTGGAGTAACCTGAGGTTTAGTGTCTTGGTCAGGGTGGTGTGTCTCATTGCTCGCTTTTTAGGGGACTGAATCTCAGTCAACAAAGCAGTCATGTTTTAGCCATTCGAAGAACACACCTAACCAACTCATAAATACTGTCACTTACAGCTAGAGATGCTAGTATACAGTTATGCTCATACATTTACATGCTCTTTGCAGAATATGCAAAATGTTATTAATTTTAACAAAATAAGAGGGATCATGAAAATTGTTACTGTTATTGTTTGTGTAATACCGTCCTGAATAAGCAATTTCACATAACAGATGTTTATATATTCTCCATAAGACAAAATAATAACTGAATTTATAAAAATGACCCCATTCAACATACCCTTGAATCTTAAACAAAATAACTCAAATTTACACTTCATCATCCTGTTCAAAAGTTTACACCCCCGGGCACTTAATGCATTGTGTTGCCTTGTTGAGCATCAGTAAAACTTTCCACCTTTTGTAATAGCTGTGTATGAATCCCTCAGTTGTCCTCAATGTGAAAATCATACAGTCACTGCTGGAAAGGGATCAAATATGCAGAAGATGCTGGAAAATAAAAGATTGTGCAGGAGATGGAGGGTTTTTCTAAAGAACAAGGGGACTCATGTACAACAATCACAACACAGAAAAACAGTTGTGGATCATCCAGGAAACAAAACAGATTATTAGGATTCAAGGGTATGTAAACTTTTGAACGGGGTCATTTATTTTTATGAATTCAGTTATTATTTTGTCTTGGGGAGTATATGTAAACATCTGTTGTGTGAAATAGCTTATTCAGGGCAGTACTAAGTAAAAATAACATGCAATTTTCATGATCCCTCTTACTTGGTTAAAATTATTAACATATTTGCATATTCATCAAGGTTGTATGTAATCTTATGAGTACAACTGTAACTCATTCTCAATGTTTCAATGCATGGTTCAATAATTAAAACAAAGCAAAATTCTCAAATGCTTTATTTTCGCAGACAAGTGGACGTTAGGTAACATTTTGTTAAATTTGACAGATAGGCTGGAAATTTAAACACAGACTTTGCTAAAATAGATTGACAGATGTGGATTATGGTAATGTCTCTGGAATAGTTTTTTCTTTCCAGTCTGCGGTAGAAGGAAACTGATAACATTTATAGGCTCAGATTCCAAGTCTGGTCAGTGTATTGTGATTTTGTTACATTATGGAAGTATGACTAATTTCCTAAATATTTATAATAGATGTATGTATGAGACAAATGAAACCCAATCAAAGTCTTAAATCTACACAAATTGGCCTTGAATTTAATTTTTACACACATGTAAAATAATTTAATCTTCTGAAAATATTGTGCTGAAAATGATAAGCACAATAATAAAATATATCATAGACTCTCTGTTGATCTCTCTCATCAAGCTTGAATATTAACTCTGCTTTTGTGCTCAGACAGTCCAGGGAGAAACACCAGGAAGACATTTCTTCATTTTTTATTCCACCCCTTTCATGAACTCCAAGAACTCTGCAATAGAAGGATAGTGAAAATGATGGAAAAGGGACACATTGGGATACATTTGCATCACCCTGTTTCACTGTTTTTTTTTTTTTTTTCTTTTAATACCAGATAGCTTGCTTGAAACACAATGCATTCTTACCATCATAATCAATTTTCCCATCATTGTTTTTGTCTCCATCCCTCATTAGCTCCTCAATGTCATCTTCAGTGATGGTTTCACCTGTAGCTTCCAGCATCAGCTTCAGTTCATCAAGATCAATGTAACCATCTGCATTCCTGTCCAAATACAATCAAAACCCATCAGAAACCCCTAAACCCACCGCAGGTCAGTTCTCTTAGTTGAGTTTAAGACCAAAACATACTTATCAAACATACGGAAGAGTTCTGCCAGTTCTTCCTCTGATTTTCCTTTGCTATCATCTTTCATGCACCTCACCATCATGACCAAAAACTCCTCGAAATCCACTGTACCACTGCCTGCATAAGTACACCAACAATCATTATAGCACAAGCTTATTTTTTAATTTTAATGACAGTATACTCTTAAAAATAAAGGTGTTTCACAATGCCATAGAAGAACCTTTTTGTCAAAATGGATGCATAAAGAACCTTTAACATCTAAAGAACCTTTCTGTTTCACAAAAGCTTCTTTTTGGCGAACGAAGGCTCTTCAGATTATAAAAAGGTAAGAAAGAGAGGGTTCTTTAAAGAACCTTTGACTGAATGATTCTTTGTGGAACCGAAAATGGTTCTTCTTTCAAACACCTCGATTTTTAATAAGTTGTGACATTTCATGTTAAGAGATTTTAATTCTACAGTCTTTTGTTTTTCCCTCTAGAATGTTCCTATTGTTTTTCAATTATTAATCAGTTAAATATAAAAAATTAGTAACAATGGTAAAGATGTCGATAAACAAAAAAATTAACACACTACTTGGTAGATATAAAGATTATTTTTATGCTAAGTTTGGAGCAACAGGAGGGTGAGTAAATGAAGTTAGCTAGAAGTTAGTTTCTGGAATGTTCTGGATTGTTCTGGATTTACCGTCTTCATCCACCTCATCAATCATCTCTTGGAGTTCCTCCGGCGTGGGGTTCTGACCCAGCATCCTCATCACCTTCCCGAGCTCTTTAGTGCTGATGCATCCATCCTCAGCATCCTGAACGAAAATATCAAATGCTGCACGGAACTCTAAAAAACACCAACACAGAACTTTAGTTTACAGTATAGTTTATCTCGCATTAGCCACTTAAAAATATGTGACCCTGGAGCACAAAAGCAGTCATAAGTAGCACGGGGATAATTTGTAGCAAAAACCAACAATACATTATATGTGTCAAAATTATAAGTTTTTCTTTTATGCCAAAAACCATTAGGACATTAAGTAAAGATCATATTCCATGAAGATATTTTGTAAATTCGCTACCATAAATATATCAAAACTTAATTTTTGATTAGAAATATACATTGCTAAGAACTTCATTTGGACAACTTTAAAGGTGATTTTCTCAATATTTAGATTTTTTTGCACCCTCAGATTCCAGATTTTCAAATAGTTGTAACAAACCATACATCAATGGAAAGCTTATCTTAAAAAATTTACCTTTATGACTGGTTTTGTGGTCCAGGATCACATATTGATAGTGTGAGTCAGTTTAGTAAGTCATTATTGCACATAGGCTATGAATAATTTATTTGTTTTTATTAGCTGGGCACAGGTGTTAAATACATATATATATATATATATATACATATATATATATATATATATATATATATATATATATATATATTTTATATATTATTATATATTATTTTTACTGGTAGTCCTGCAATGTTACAAGTGCTTCAAATTCATAAACGTACAGTACTGTGAAAAAGCTGTTCTATCATTCCATTGTATGTAAAATAAACTACAAATGGAGAGGGCTTTGAACAGTCTTTAAACAAAGTCCAAAAGAAGAACACAAAGAAATGACATGAAATACACAAAGCTCTTCACAACTTCTTTCAACACAATCACCCAAATCATGCAAGAACACAAAGAAATGACTTGGAATGGCCAACGTAAAGTCCAGCTCTCAAATCCAGTTGAAAAATGTCCGGGGACTTAAAGTAGGCCATTCCTCATTTTCATTTTCATTTTACATTGTTGTAATTTACTTTTTTTTTTTCACAGCACTGTATGTAGCAAAAAAAAAGGTGTAATCCAGAGGCATTGTAGAATATAAAACATAATGTTCATGGCCATTCTGAGACCAAATGCTGTTTGATGCATTACACCATACCACCAGTATTATACCATACCATTCTTCTGCTCATCGGTGAGCTGTTCTGCCTGTTGAAGATATTCATGGTTCAATAGTCATACTGTATACACACACAATATACTCTACACACATTACCGCAAACAAGCATCCACACATATATCACAATCATTTTGGTCAGTGGAAGGATTTACATTTATTTTAAATGGGTTTTTGCCATTCTTGAGACCATGTTACTAAACCCTGCAACCAAATAATGACATGATTTGTGTGATATTTTTGTAGCAACAAACATGAACTAAAATATTAAATATATCTATCAAATCAAAGGATCTAATAAAATAAAATAATAATAAAAAAATAATAATGTGTAAAGAATTAACGAAATATATAAATTATAAATATCTATAAATAAACAGTACTACATTAACAGCATCACCAGTCAATCATAAATAAGTATGCATGTGTTAATAATATCTATATGATGATTTTTTTTAAAATATGGTATTACATGTAGCAACCATATGTCAACAATACAACAATAATTATTTATATATGCAGCTTGATTAAAAAAAATACACACACACACAAAATAGAATCTACAAAAAATCTGGATGTTTATATGGTAATGTATATGTACTGTATATATATATATATATATATATATATATATATATATATATATATATATATATATATATATATATATATATATATATATATATAAATAAATTTGTTCCAATTTCTAATTTCAATATGTTTTACTTGACAATATATGACAATATTTCATATATGGACGTTTAATATATGTACATGTATTTACATATGGGCTATTTAAAAGCTGTATCCTTACAAGCATCATGTTTGGTTTTGTCCAAACCAATATTTTATCCAAAAACAGACTGAGGTTAGATCTGAGTAATGCGGATTACACGCAGTACACGGTACTCTGGAGTTAAAAATAACAAACCGCAGATAAAGGACATGATATGAGGTGGCATGACAATGGATGGGTAATCCGGCAAAGCTAACTCATGAGACAGCTGCTTAAGTAAGTTACTGTCTAAGTCCTATGTCGGATCCAACACAAACCACCAGAATAGTGTGACATAAACATGTCAGGATGTTCCTCCCAGACTCACAGTCTCTTGTACATCTCAGAGAGATCAGTGGAGATACACACACAGTCTCAGTCAATGCTGGAATCTGACTTTAAGTGTTTTATCTTAAGCGCCAGACATGCATGCACGGCTGAGCAAAGCATGCCAAAATTAGCCATGGGAGGTAGGCGGTGCTCCATGTGTAGTCATGAATGATAGTATCTCTGCTCTCTCAAGTAGCTCTTATCTAACTCTGATAATACTCAAGAGTCAAGCTATATTCAGTTGTCTTTTTTTAACCCTTAAGGCATAAAGTTAGCCAGTTGAGTGATGTACTATCCTGTATGACTAACATTTATACATTATAATTGCATTCTAAGTGTGAGTCATTGTTGCCGCAATAGAGAAAATAATGTTGTATTATAGTTTGACCGTTTATACGTAGTTGTATAAATCGTTAAAATATAATCTTATCCTCAGATATTCCCTCTTTCTATTAAACAATGTAATTTGTGAAGCCTTATAATGCACCTTATAATAAGTATGTTTTCATAATAGTTTTTGTTTGTAATTTTTATAATATTTACTTTTTTTCACAGCTGTAATGAATGTAACTGTTCGTGGATATTCACGGTTACCTTTAAACGGTACAGTTGATTACAACACATGATCAGCACTAAATGTCAAATGAAATGTGCTATACTAATGCATTATAAGGTAAGTTGGGGGAAGATGCCCCCTTAAGAACAATGTGCCTTTACTTTTAAATGGTAACATATTTAGATAGAAATTTGGCATGTACAGAAGGATTAGCCAATGTGCTTTTAAGAGAAATAAATAAACCTTTGTTAATTTAGTTCTTTTTTATATATTGCCATTAATGTAAAATACTAAATTAAATACTCTATTTAAAATTGAGTTTTTAAAATTTAGTTGAACATTTGAATAACTGCTAACAGACAAAGTAGAATTTCAGTAAAATAAATTGGATCATATAAGGTAAATTTATTATATGACTTACAGTCAAACAATTACTGAATAATAACCCCATGAATTAACATGAAAATAAAATTAAAAGTAAATAACATTTAATAATAATAACAGCCTTCTATGCCAGTTCTGGAGGGCCGTCTTACCCCAAAGGACTAATTTAATCTTTTTACTGCAAATTAAAGACAATGACAATGTAAAAAAACAAACAAAAAAAACAAACAAACAAACAAAAAAACCACACAAACAAAATTAGAAATAACACACCATTTTTCAAAAGTGCAACCTTGAATAGGTAAGTTTTATGATGTTATAATACTGTAGTTACAACTATTTATGAAAAATGTATTATTGTCAAACTTTGTTTTAAAGGCAAAAAAGCCAAGAAAGTGTTATTTGGAAGATTTGGCCAAAAAAAATGCATAGACTCACCGCTGCTTTATAGATATCGTTCATTGTATGTCACCTGTGAGGAGATCAGGCGAAGTTCTCACACATATAGAGAACAAAAAACAACAATAAAAAATCATCATTAAGTAGTACACAGCCTGTTCCCTCCTGCCTCTCTGAATATGGGATATCCATCACAGTCACTCCAGCCTGATAAAACAACTATGTGGTCATGATGGGCGTTCACTCAAAAATGTGAGGGCAAACTATCAGCAAACTTATTTAATCTTTGTGTCTGAGCAAATAAATGCACTTGCTTACAATTTTAATATACCAGTAAAAACAAATAATAATAATAATAATAATAATAAAATAAAATAAAACTGTGTCATCTGCAGGCATTTCTCTACAATGTATTCTGGAGTCAAACAGAGGCAAAGGCATCAATGCACTATACTAAATATAGCAACTGTATCAGGTCAGCTGAATAGATTCAGTATTAAAGACAAGTATTAAAGTATTAAATTTTTAGCTTCAGTATTAAAGACAATAAATTAACTTGCTTACAATTTTCATATACCAGTAAATAAATAAATAAATAAATAAAATAAAAACTAAAACTGGGTCTCTGTGTCATTTGCAGGCATTTCTCTACCATGTATTCTGGAGTCACACAGAGACAAAGGCATCAATGCACCATACTAAATATAGCAACTGCATCAGGTCAGCTGAATAGCTTCAGTATTAAAGACATAAGAGAACCACTGGCAAACTGGATACACACATGGACACTCTCACACATACAACATAGCAAATGATAACATACAGACAGCATCATAACTGCTGAATTGCTTCCACTGTCCTCATTTGTAAGTCGCTTTGGATAAAAGTGTCTGATGAATGGCTAAATAAAATAAAATAAATAAATAACTTTGATATTATAATTGACAGTGGATGAAAGACAGGCTGCTGTTAGTCTACTGTCTACACATTTTAAGCTACATTTTAAGACAGAATGAAATTTTAATAGAATATTTGAAACATACAGAGCTCCTGTAGTATGGAGCCCATTAGGACATGCTGATGGAAAAAAAAATGGAAGCAAAACTGTTTTTGCACCCCCCCCCCAAAAAAAATTTTTTCACAAAGGTGTCATAAAAGCATTGAAATTTTATATCATATTATTTGCTTCACAAAAGAAGCAAATGCAAAGGGTTCTCTGGGAACTCAGAAGTTTTCAGAGAGAACACAAAAGGATTGACAAAATCAGCCCTAATGTCATTCAGGCTTTTCATTCTGAAATCTATACTATAACCAGCAGTTTCATAGTTTAATCTACTAAAAATGTCTACAATAATCAAAAGTTCTTATCTTGACCAGAAAAGAAAGATAACCAGCAGTTTCATAGTTTAAGTTCTATCCTAGCCATCTAACAATTACCCAATTATAATTACAAGATTCTTTTGAAATGTTTTTAGCCTACAGATTGATAATGCTACTGTAAATGTAGATCAGAAACGAGAGCGCACATATGGTTTGAACAGGTTATAGATAGATAAATAGATAGTAAGAAAAATAACTATTTGCAGCATTGTTTTTTTTTCCGCTGTTTTAGTGAAAGTAATCTATAATTTTGCCGGTGCTCGTCCCGAGAGAGAGAAAGCGCATGGAGCTGAAAGGGCTTGAATAAAGCGCGTTTGGCTTTAGATAAACAATACTAGAGTAACTTGTATAGCGCTGAAAGATATTTACCATAAACGACCATGAGTGCTTGTTATGTGATCCACTTTGCTGTTCTGATGCGCTGCTTACTTAAAAATGGTGCTGTGTTACAGCTCGCGGTCCGGATGCATGCCGGGTTGCAGATGTGGTCCGCCATTTGAATATCAGTTAGGCTATATAAGGATTAAGACTCGAGTTGCTTTTAAAATATTCATGAGTCCTTTTCCTCGAGTCGAGTCAAGTCTGGAGTCATTTCAGGTCTTGTCTGAAGTCAAGTCTGAATTCTATAAAAATGCAACTTGAGTGCAACTCGAGTCCTAGACACTAACTCAAGTGCCCATCTCTGTCACTACCTGATCCCTAAAGGGGGTAGTAGGAACCTTGGGCATATAGCCAGGCCGAGGCCTCAGGATTACCTGGGAGTCAGCCGGCCAAAACTTTATGCACGATTCATCGACCGAAATATAATCTTCTCACCCCCCAAGGAACCTGACACCCAAGTCATGCCTCCCTAACATGTTCCCTTCCACGGGGTCGTGATATGCAGCAATCGTAGCCACATAGACTTCAAGGGTGGAGGGAGACAGCCTTTGCTCCAACCTTGCTGCAAAAAGGCCCAGTGGGACTTGGACCTGATGAGTTCTGTGTTGCCACACCAAGCTTGGGACTCGGCCATGGAGCCAGTGTTGAAGCGGTCTCATATGAAGCAGCCCCAGTGGTGTGACTGCTGCTGCAACTGCCATATGCCCCAGGAGCCTCTGAAATTGTTTTAGTGGGACCGCCGTCCTGCTCTTGAACGTATTCAGACTGTTCAACACCGACTGAACACATTACTGCATGAGGTGTGCTGTCTGTTCGACCGAATCCAACTCCATACTGAGAAAGGCCCAACCGGCTAAGGTGCGAGAGCACCAAGTCCATGTGTTTGTACAACTGATCCTAAGACTGAGCTAGTATGAGCCAGTTGTCGAGGTAGTATGAGAATGCGAGCACCCTGTTCTCTCAGGGGAACAAGGGAAGAATGGCACCAGCGCGGGCCACCCCAAAGAACCAATCGTCCAACCTTTAGGGCTCGGGACATGGTGGAGGCTTCCACTCGAGCCCTACCCTCATGGTGGCCCGAGAAAGCATAGCTGTCATTTCCGGGTCCAGAAGTCCCAGAGGGCAGCAGCGCAGCCAAATCTTCCTCTGCAGAAAACTTCGGCTCTGATGCAGCAATCGATATTTGATCATCGGGAGAAGTGCTGAAGAATACTGCTGGTACACTCCTTGTAGAGGGTCAAACATGTTCCTTTGGCAGCTCAACTGGTTGCGGAGTGCAAGAGGAGTGATGGTCCCCCGAGGGTTGGATCCCTGGAGGGTTTGCCATCACTGTTACACTCAGACTGCCTGTGCTACTGCCTGAAATAGCCCCCGCCTGACTGCCGCCATGACGAAAAAAAGATTGAGGCAGAGGCAACGAAGCTCCGCCAGTTTGGAGGTAATGGAGCTTGGCTCGCAACTCAGAGATGGTCATCTTCCCGCAGTAAAAACATGACTCATCCACGAATGCCATCTCAGCGTACTTAATGCCTAGACATGTGAGGCAGTGATTGTGACCATCACCCGACGCCAAGGAATGACCGCATCCAGAACACACAGGTGATATGTTGTCTGTAGCAAGACGCAACAGCGTCTTTACAAAGTCGTAACGTCGAGTTTGCCAGACGCAACGTTGTCTTTAGAAAGATGCACCCGTGAATGCTCTTTTAGGGAAAAAGCTCTTTTAGGTACCGCCAACACCAAGAGCTCCAAAGAGCGCACTGAACTCTTTCAATCATCTTCTCTCAGTAGAGTAGTCAGGAGCAAAACAATGTGATTGCTCAGCTCCGAAGCAAAAAGCTGAGTATGCATTGCACCTGCTGCCTAGTTATACTCAATGGCAGCTGGATGCAATCATCACATGCCAATGTGCATTGGCTCGTTTAGTTTACACTCGAAGTGGATGGTCTCTCTAAGCAAGATCCCAAAGTACCGACGTTTTGTCAAGAGTGATCGACTGAAAGGGAACCCAAGACAGTACAGGCTGTTTTTATTCTTTCTGCTGGTAACGCATATTAGAATAGGATAGAATAGAATTGCTTTTTATTGTCATTGTACAGCTGTACAACAAAATATTTTTGCTCCCACATTGAAAGTACACACATACATACAAAAATGTACATTTAACTAAATGTAAACAGAGACAGAAAAAGTAAACAGTGCAAATGTTAACAGGTGTACAGAATACAGTTCAAATGTAAACAATTATATATACCAAATGTGTAAAATAGGTATAGTTCAAATGTAGCAAATATGTACAGTAGTGAATAAAATATTAATAAATTCAAGAGAATTAAGGAATAAACATATAAATATGATAACAGTGTGTTGCACGGCTACACCAGTAGCAGTATGAGTGGTTAGTGCATAGACCTTAGTATACCACAACCTTTGAATCTTGTGATTGAGTCATATGTCTTCTTTTAATTGGAGTTCAGTTCTAAGATTTGGATAAAAACAGTTTTGGAGTCTGGAGGTGCGTGTCTTGAGGGATCTGTAGCGTCTTCCAGAGGGCAACAGAGTGAAGAGGTGGTTGCCGGGGTGGAAAGAGTCCTTTAGTATACTTCTGGCCTGTCATAAATCTGTGTGCATCGCATGCATCGTATGCACCAGTGGTTTTCTGTGCGGAATTGATGACTCTCTGCAAAGCTTTTTTCTCAGCCATAGTGCAGCCACCATACCACACCAGAATGCCATGGGAAAGTATGCTTCCTACTGAACAGTAGTAAAATGACACAAGCAGCTGTTGAGAGTTTCCCCTTAGCATCCTCAGAAAGTACAGCCTTCTTGAATTCTGAAGTTTATGAGAAAACAAAAAGAAGTACCACCTACTTTTAAGTTACTTGACTTACTGGGTGTGCTATATGAGAAAACTGCAAAAACAAATTGATCACTTATTGTTAATTGTTAAATTAATTGGATTATATGATTTGTAACTTATTGCTTGAATTCCTATGTTGCTTATTATATTTAAGATTGGTTCTTTGTCTCTTGTTCATAGAAACCATACAACTCTATTTGATTGCCTTACAACTCTATAGTTGATTCCCGTGCTGCAACTTGACAAATAAAGATCATGGATTGATTACTGGATCCTTTGTGTTTTGATTGACACACCATCCTGGTAGCACATTCCTGAACCAATGCACTTGCAAAACTTTATAATATAATCGTCATTATAGTAAGTGTTGACACCTTTGGATTGCACCCTTGGTTGTGGGTTCGTCCACAATTAACCAGCTTATTTGGACCAAATTGCTCATCTGGTTTCAGGGTCAGTTTTAAAATCATACCTCAAGGCCACATTGTGGAGAATACCCCTGTTGAAAAATTGAGCATATGCTGGTTAGGTATGTTTTGAAGCATGGCTGCTGGTTTGAGCTGGTTCTTAGCTGATCATGTGCTGGTCCTGAGCAGGAGCTTAGGACCAGCACAGGCCCAGCTAAGAACCAGCTAACATACCTAACCAGCATATGCTGGTCTTTTTCAACAGGGACATTAGGCAAGCATAATTTCTTATTTTTAATTATAATAAAGCTATTAAGTTGAGGCATAACCACTGAGATTTTAATCCAGTTTGTGCTCCACAGTGGACCTTGCTTGATCATAGCCTGCATTATAATGGATTTCTGCTGTAGAGCACTGGTAAGGTCCTTACATTTGTCCCATAATTTGCACAACTGATCACTCAAAAAACAAACAAAAACAATAACAACAACAAAAAACAATGTTCCTCACATTTAGCATATATAATCAAATCAATGGAAATTAGAATCAAAACTGATCGTGAATGATTTTTATATAAGCGACCCCAGTGGGATATTCCAAAAAGCAGGTTATGTGACATATCCACGATTAGCGAAAACGAATCTTTGAAAAACATTAACAAAGAAGGAAGCATATTTGAAGAGCCTGTTAAATTTGTGCGACTGAGTTCATTTTTTTCATTTTCATTGTGTTTTTCTTCTTTTGTAATGGTATATTTTTGATAGTTTCTGAAAAAGTTACGTTCAGTTTTATAAGGTTACGTTAATTTTTTTTGAAGCAAATATAATTCCATACTCAAGCACCCACCGCACCAACCCTCTGCATGTGCCTGTTCTCAAGGATTAAAGATTAAACGAAAAAAAAGAAATGATTACACAACCATCAATTAGGTGGCGATATGCACTAAGCATGTAAACGACCATTGAACAAAGGAAGAAGAAAGAAGCAGCATGGCACGCTTTTTCTTAGCGTCCGTTTCCATAGTGACTCGTCGATTCGTTGCTCTGTTGAGAATGTCTTGAGTCTTAACTAGAAACATACTCTGAGTTGAATGAACTTACTCCTGGATGCGTTTTTGGAACCACATACCTTGAGAAAGCAAGGTTTGGGGTTAATCAACCGAGAGTTCAGGGTATAGCTGACGGTAAGTTAACCATGCTTTCTGGAATACACCCCAGGAATCTAAACTGATCATCAATTTACATTTAAAACAACATAAATAAAAGCACATTGCTGTACAAATGATACTAACTTAATGTGCACTCTGAAGGGGGCAGTAGATTCAAATATTTCCTCTGACATGTAAAAGATATGCAGCATAACCGTAATATGAGGAGAGGAAGTGTGCTTTTATTAGAGCACTGCACACTTCCCTTTACAACGATGGCTAACATAAACATCAGCCTTCCTTTCTAGACTGTAATCACCCCACATCTCATGAAACGCCATTCAGAGCACAACATTTTGGAGAGGTTGCCATAGAAACCATATAGTAGCAGAGCACAGATGAACAGCAATTTCCTCTCTCACTGTGTCCTCAAATGAAAGGGAAAAAAAGGACAATATAAGACAGAAGAACAAGGAAAAAAAGTATAAAATTCTAAAATGTGATGTGGTTGCTACCAAAGTCAAGTCATCTTTATTTATATAGCGCTTTAAACAAAAAAGATTGCGTCAAAGCAACTGAACAACATCAATTAGGAAAGCAGTGTGTCAATAATGCAAAATGACAGTTAAAGGCAGTTCATCATTGAATTCAGTGATGTCATCATGCAGCTCAGTTCAGTTTAAATAGTATCTGTGCAATAATTTGCAATCAAGTCAACGATATAGCTGTAAATGAGGTGTCCCCAACTAAGCAAGCCAGAGGCAACAGCGGCAAGGATCCAAAACTCCATCGGTGACAGAATGGAGAAAAAACCTTGGGAGAAACCAGGCTTAGTCGGGGGGCCAGTTCTCCTCTGACCAGACGAAACCAGGAGTTCAATTCCAGGCTGCAGCAAAGTCAGGTTGTGCAGAAGAATCATCTGTTTCCTGTGGTCTTGTCCCGGTGGTCGTCTGAGACAAGGTCTTTACAGGGGATCTGTCTCTGGGGCTCTAGTCCTGGTCTCCGCTGTCTTTCAGGGCTGTAGAGGTCCTTTCTAGGTGCTGATCCACCATCTGGGCTGGATACATACTGGATCCGGGTGACTGCAGTGACCCTCTGACTTGGATACAGACTGGATCTGGTGGCTACGGTGACCTCGGAAAAAGAGAGAAACAGACTAATATGAGCGTAGATGCCATTCTTCTAATGATGTAGCAAGTACATCGGGTGTTATGGGAAGTGTTCCCGGTTCCGGTTTTCCTAATTAATGCAGCCTAAAAATCCTTTAACGGATTTGGATATTAGAAGTGTATTAGTATGTTATTGTATGTGTAAGCCAGGTTAAAGAGATGGGTCTTCAATCTAGATTTAAACTGCAAGAGTGTGTCTGCCTCCCGAACAATGTTAGGTAGGTTATTCCAGAGTTTGGGCAAAGCATTACTGTCACTACCAAAATTAAGTATACTGAATTATTAACTAAGATGTTATGGTAGTGTTTGGTTCAATGTATATTCAAACTAATGAATCCTTAAAGATTTACTCCTGGTGAATTAATAAAATAAATTAAGTCACCCAAAATGAAAATTTTGTCATTAATCACTTACCCCCATGTCCATCCCTTGTGAATGAGAACTGTGCTTAATTGCAGTAAAAGTGTACTTTTTGTGTGCTTCAATTATTAAAAGTATACTTTTTAAAAAGTGCACTTGCAGACAATATATTAAAGGCCACTTAAGTGTACTTAAAAAGACTACACTTTAATGACAATAGGTCTTAACATACTTAAGTGCGCTTTTTAAAAATGCACTTTATAATAATGCCTAATTAAGTATTATTTAAACATACATTTACATAGTTATGATTTTATTGTGTTTTAAATAAGTACATAAGTATTTTGATATATTTATTATTATTATACTATTTAATTTCAACTTAAGCGCATTCTCCAAAATTACATTTGTTAATGTATTTTAAATGTATTTAAATCTATAATATATACTATGTGCATTAATGCACTTGAAATGTATATTTCTTCTAAACTTAAATACACTTTCTTATACAGTATACTCCAATAAAACTTATTGTTGAAATTTTCATCACCAGTTCTTGCACTATGAACTCTATGAAGTGCAATTTTCGACATACTATTCATACAGTGTCATTTATTGTATTTGTATTAGGGCTGGGTATCGATTCAGGTGTCCCGATTTGATTTGATTTAGATTCGAAAGCTCTCGATTCAAAACTCAATTCTCTCTTTTTTTTTATTACATTCAGTAAATAGAGTTTAATACAAATGCTATTGATTTCTAAAATTAAACAGTAAACATCAGTTTACAAATGGTGAATTAATAAAATAAATTAAGAACCACAGACCTGTATTTTAAACCTGTTCTTTTTTTTTTTTTTAATAGTATCCTTTTTTAAACAATAAAAGGGCCCTATAAAATGTTCTTCTTATTTTTTCTGGTAATCAAAGGTAGGCCCTATAAAATGTTCTTCTTATTTTTTTCGGTAAGCATAAAACATTCATTTAATTACCCTAATCAAATATGTATTAGCAGTAGTAAATTTTTGGCAAACAAAGGTTTACTGTTAAAATTAAAAAAGAAAACAAATTTGATTATTCCTTTAAAAATAAAGATTTATTAATATGTATTAGCAGTAGTAGCACTGAGTTTTGAGACATGCCATCAGACATGCAATCTGGGTTATGTGAAGCAACATATTAATAAAATCATTCTGGATCCCTCATATCCAAGTTACCCCCTTTTTGAACTTTTGCCATCTGGCCGGCATTACAAAGCCCCAAATACCAGGACAGCCAGGCACAAGAACAGTTTCTTCCCCCAGGCAATCTACCTCATGAACAGTTAAATGTTCCCCACTTTATGCAATAAAAATGTGCAATAACCTTATATTCATTTGTTACCACCTCTATCCTAGTACATCCTAGTCTATTTATATTTACATATGTGTATATTTTTCCCCCATCATCTTATTTTTTTTTTTTTTTTTCTCTGTGTTGGAAGCTTATGTCACTAAAACAAAGTCTTTGTATGCACAAGCATGCTTGGCAATAGAGCTCTTTCTGATTCTGAAAGATTGGATTCAAAATACAACAAATCTCATAAATCACACTTGAAATATTGTTAAAATTTGAATTGTTATTGATGTACGTCTTTGTGGTAAAAATTTGTGGAGAAAGACATTTTTCTCAAGATGTTTCCAACTTAGACTTTGCACCAGTCCAAATCCTAATAAAATCTATATGAATTTCAAATCAAATCAAATACATTTGAATCAATATAACAACACTGGAGCAAGTATTGGCATAATTTGCATTGGGAGAGTAACTGTTTCTGTTACTGGTATTTTTGGACTTTTGTGTGATTCAAGTCACCTTTATTTATACACTCACCTAAAGGATTATTAGGAACACCATACTGTGTTTGACCCCCTTTCGCCTTCAGAACTCCCTTAATTCTACGTGGCATTGATTCAACAAGGTGCTGAAATCATTCTTTAGAAATGTTGGCCCATATTGATAGGGTAGCATCTTGCAGTTGATGGAGATTTGTGGGATGCACATCCAGGGCACGAAGCTCCCGTTCCACCACATCGCAAAGATGCTCTATTGGGTTGAGATCTGGTGACTGTGGGGGCCATTTTAGTACTGTGAAACAAATCTCAAATTCAAGAAACCAATTTGAAATGATTCGAGTTTTGTGACCGTGGCAAATAAACTGCTGGAAGTAGCCATCAGAGGATGGGTACATGGTGGTCATAAAGGGATGGACATGGTCAGAAACAATGCCCAGGTAGGCCGTGGCATTTAAACGATGCCCAATTGGCACTAAGGGGCCTAAAGTGTGCCAGAACATCCCCCACACCATTACACCACCACCACCCGCCTGCACAGTGGTAACAAGGCATGATGGATCCATGTTCTCATTCTGTTTACGCCAGAATGAGATTCTGACTCTACCATCTGAATGTCTCAACAGAAATCGAGACTCATCAGACCAGGCAACATTTTTCCAGTCTTCAACTGTCCAATTTTGGTGAGCTCGTGCAAATTGTAGCCTCTTTTTCCTATTTGTAGTGGAGATGAGTGGTACCCGGTGGGGTCTTCTGCTGGTGTAGCCCATCCGCCTCAAGGTTGTGCGTGTTGTGGCTTCACAAATGCTTTGCTGGATATCTCGTTGTAACAAGTGGTTATTTCAGTCAAAGTTGCTCTTCTATCAGCTTGAATCAGTCGGCCCATTATCCTCTGACCTCTAGCATCAATACGGCATTTTCACTCACAGGACTGCCGCATACTGGATGTTTCTCCCTTTTCACACCATTCTTTGTAAACCCTAGAAATGGTTGTGCGTGAAAATCCCAGTAACTGAGCAGATTGTGAAATACTCAGACCGGCCCCGTCTGGCACCAACAACCATGCCACGCTCAAAATTGCTTAAATCACCTTTCTTTCCCATTCTGACATTCAGTTTGGAGTTCAGGAGATTGTCTTGACCAGGACCACTCCCCTAAATGCATTGAAGCAACTGCCATGTGATTGGTTGATTAGATAATTGCATTAATGAGAAATTGAACAGGTGTTGCTAATAATCCTTTAGGTGAGTGTATAGCGCTTTTAACAATATGGATTGTATCAAAGCAACTTTACAGTATTAAATAGAAAAATACTGCAAAATGACAATAGTAAACACTCAATTTTCAGTTAAAGGCAGTTCATTATTGAATTCAGTGATGTCATCATCCAGCTCAGTTCAGTTTAAATAGTATCTGTGCAATCAAGTCAATGATATTGCTGGATATTAAGTGACCCCAACTAAGCAAGCCAGAGGTGACAGCAGCAAGGAACCAAATCTCCATCGGTGACAGAATGGAAAAAAATGTGGTGTCAAAGGCAAGTAAGCATTTTCTCACAGAAATGGAAAATATATTTTTCATAGAACAATATTCAATAAAACTCAAAAAAAAAAAAATATATTTATCAATTTTATTTTTTTATTTTTGCTATGCTACTATGTTTTTGTTTTGCTTTCCTTTTTTACAATCTAACATAATTTGATCTAGCACCTTTACATCATTACATTGCTGCTTGTAATGCAACACTAAGAAAATCATTCAATGCACACATAATAACTGTTAAATACCTTATTTAGCCAGAGATTTATTAATAGCCAGGGAAAATAAAGTTCAGTTCAGTGCATTTATGCTGTGATGAGATGCCGGGGGAGTTGGATGACTTTTTTTTAAAGGGGCTAGAAACATTTCAAATAATGAAGACGAATGCGGTTTTTGGCAGAACATAACAGAAAACTGGAAAACACTTCCTTTCAAAGGGTGTAGGGATGCCTTATGCAGTCTGTGTGATGTGAGTATGCTTCCTAAAACCAGGGGGCACTTTCTGGGCCTGTTTTTCCAGACCAGTTGGTTGCTTATTTTGGGTTTGTTTTTCAGAACAGGTCATTTATTTCTCTAGCTAAACCTGGCAACAATGTTAGTGTATGTGGCGTCACTCAATGAAAATTAGTGTAAATGCTAGTACAGGTCCTTCTCAAAAAATTAGCATATTGTGATAAAAGTTCATTATTTTCCATAATGTAATGATAAAAATTAAACTTTCATATATTTTAGATTCATTGCACACCAACTGAAATATTTCAGGTCTTTTATTGTTTTAATACTGATGATTTTGGCATACAGCTCATAAAAACCAAAAATTCCTATCTCAAAAAATTAGCATATTTCATCCGACCAATAAAAGAAAAGTGTTTTTAATACAAAAAAAGTCAACCTTCAAATAATTATGTTCAGTTATGCACTCAATACTTGGTTGGGAATCCTTTTGCAGAAATGACTGCTTCAATGCGGCGTGGCATGGAGGCAATCAGCCTGTGGCACTGCTGAGGTGTTATGGAGGCCCAGGATGCTTCGATAGCGGCCTTAAGCTCATCCAGAGTGTTGGGTCTTGCGTCTCTCAACTTTCTCTTAACAATATCCCACAGATTCTCTATGGGGTTCAGGTCAGGAGAGTTGGCAGGCCAATTGAGCACAGTAATACCATGGTCAGTAAACCATTTACCAGTGGTTTTGGCACTGTGAGCAGGTGCCAGGTCGTGCTGAAAAACGAAATCTTCATCTCCATAAAGCTTTTCAGCAGATGGAAGCATGAAGTGCTCCAAAATCTCCTGATAGCTAGCTGCATTAACCCTGCCCTTGATAAAACACAGTGGACCAACAGCTGACATGGCACCCCAGACCTTCACTGACTGTGGGTACTTGACTATGGACTTCAGGCATTTTGGCATTTCCTTCTTCCCAGTCTTCCTCCAGACTCTGGCACCTTGATTTCCGAATGACATGCAAAATTAGCTTTCATCCGAAAAAAGTACTTTGGACCACTGAGCAACAGTCCAGTGCTGCTTCTCTGTAGCCCAGGTCAGGCGCTTCTGCCGCTGTTTCTGGTTCAAAAGCACACGCCTGTGCACGGTGGGCTCTGGGATGTTTCTACTCCAGACTCAGTCCACTGCTTCCGCAGGTCCCCCAAGGTCTGGAATCGGTCCTTCTCCACAATCTTTAGGGTCCGGTCACCTCTTCTCGTTGTGCAGCGTTTTTTGCCACACTTTTTACTTCCCACAGACTTCCCACTGAGATGCCTTGATACAGCACTCTGGGAACAGCCTATTCGTTCAGAAATTTCTTTCTGTGTCTTACCCTCTCGCTTGAGGGTGTCAATGATGGCCTTCTGGACAGCAGTCAGGTCGGCAGTCTTACCCATGATTGCGATTTTGAGTAATGAACCAGGCTGGGAGAGTTTTTAAAAAAGCCTCAGGAATCTTTTGCAGGTGTTTAGAGTTAATTAGTTGATTCAGATGATTAGGTTAATAGCTCGTTTAGAGAACCTTTTCATGATATGCTAATTTTTTTGAGATAGGAATTTTGGGCTTTCATGAGCTGTATGCCAAAATCATCAGTATTAAAACAATAAAAGACCTGAAATATTTCAGAATGGTGTGCAATGAATCCAAAATATATGAAAGTTTAATTTTTATAATTACATTATGGAAAATAATGAACTTTTTCACAATATGCTAATTTTTTGAGAAGGACCTGAAATAACAACAAAACTTTGTGCATTTATAAAATAAAGAAAACAAACAGAGTGCGCTGTCTGCTGCCTTGGTTCTGCGTGATCTTCATTTAGAGACAGAGTGCCATTGATTAGCTTGGACCCATATATACTTTCCTTGAAGACACCTCCATCGCTTTCACATCCATAGGCCCCCACGTCCACCATCGTGAACCGGTAATGGGCATCACAAGCAGCCATCAGAAAAACTGAGTGACTCCCCTTGTAATTAAAATAGTCACTTCCGACATTTTGGGGGGCTTTGATGGTGACATGCTTCCCGTCGATGGCACCAAGACACATTGGGAAGTTCCAGACTCTCCAAAAATCACGCACTACAGTATGTCCATCTACTGTGTCTGGGATGGGAAGGGAACGAATTCCGGCTGCAGAGTGTCCCAAATGGCCGTGCACACCTCTGGAATAATCTTCAATATAGTTCAGCTGGCCAGTCTGTAACTTGCAGCCACACCGACCTGAGAACATCCAGTTGATAAAAAGTGTAAAGTCACCGCTAACCCTTCCGCCACACTGATCGGAGCACTGTGTGTTCTTTTGTGCTGGATGCGTTCACCAATTCTGCAGGCCATGAAATCAAATTTGTCCGCAGACATTCGAAAGTACTGATGGTACTTCTCCTTGTCCATTGCACGCATCTCCTGCACCAACATACTAAACTCCCCGTCCTTGGTCCTGGTCCCATTCAGTGGCCGCACACACCACTTTCTTGCCCTACGTCTTTTCTTTTTTTTTCTGCGAATTAGCCAAGTACAGCAGTCCTTCTACCTCAGTCCTTGGGACCATAAATACACTGTCTGTTTCCTATGTTTCAGTTTCTCCGAGGTCTTGGTCTAAGCCCTGTTTTACTGATCCGTCTGCGCTGCCATGGTGGTCTTCTGCCCTACTCGGGTGGTCTTCTGCTCCGTCTGCTCTGCCGGTGGGCTCCAGCTCTGCTGTGGTTTCCTGCTCTGTCGGCTTTGCCCATGCTTCCTGCTCTCCCAGCTTCACCTAAGTCCCCTATTTTTTTCCTTCCTCATGGACCTGGCCCTCCATCCCTCCCCCTGCTCCGCCTCCGCTCCACCTTCCTCCTGGACTCTGGTCTGTTCCTGTTAAGGAGCGTCTGGAAGCCATTCCTTAGGGGGTGGGCTCCTTTACTTGGACTCATCAGAGCTCATCAATTGCAACCACCTGTCTCTCATTACCTTATCAGTCTCACACTATAAGAGTGGCACACACATACTCTGACATCGCTGGTTGGCCTGCCTGTGTTTTGACCCTTGACTGTTTCCTTGTTTTCTGCCTGCCCTGATCATTGCCTGTTTGTGGATTAGTCTCTTAACTCTGCCTTGGATATTATTGTTTGCTGTTTCTGGACCCTGCCTGTTTTGACCATGTCCCCTTTGAATAAAGCCTGCATATGGATTCCCAACTCTGTTGTCGCCTCCCTTGTTGCAATAGGAGGCAATTCCTAGCCAATTTGCTGCCATAGGCAAGATTTTACCTGGTGCCCTTTGCCTCACAGCCCATTCCACCAATAATCATTGTGTTCAAACATTCGCACAGAAACTGCATATAGCTTTTTCTTGATTTCTATTTTATTTTGGAAGCATAGCCCCCACCCACCCCCCAACCCCCAAGATGTGCTTGATGCTGGAATGCTAGGCTGTGCTGAGGTGGAGATGTCAGCAACAGCAACAGGTGGCCCTGGATTTTGAGGGATGGGGTTCAGATATTTCAAAAGTGCATCTGAACAGAGAAATGGGTTAGTATATGTGACTATTGGGTGTTACATTTTGTTATTAAAAAAAGCTGATAGTGAAACAGTAACACTTCCAATAAGGTATCATTTGTTAACATTAGTGAATGTATTAACTAACTTGAACTAACGATGAACAATACATTTGTAACAGTATTTATTATTTTTGTTAAAGTAAGTTATTGAAAATTAACCTTATTTTAAATAGTTTCCAGTGAAACTGTAAAAAATATAGGTGCTGCCTAAGGGGGTTTTCACACCTGGCCCATTTCAGAACATGGCGCATTTCACCCTT
This sequence comes from Cyprinus carpio, assembly GCF_018340385.1. Classification (NCBI taxonomy): domain Eukaryota; kingdom Metazoa; phylum Chordata; class Actinopteri; order Cypriniformes; family Cyprinidae; genus Cyprinus; species Cyprinus carpio. The sequence continues at coordinate 2,576,140 of NC_056619.1, forward strand.
AGCTCAGTTCATTTGGCCATATGTGAAAACAGCAATCATGCTTGGATCAAAACAAATCACTCCGAGATCGCATGAACAAGGAGGTCTTGGCTCGATTGAAAACAAACTCTGGAGCGGTTCGGTTGTAGTGAGAAAGCAATCCAATCCAAACCAGGCTATTGCCAATATATGATGGGTAACTACATAAGTTCCGTGAAAAGTAGTAGATGGTACCGGCATCCCAGTGTGCTTACTATCCACCCTATCTTCCCTAAATCATTTTGAAAATTACTAATATCACATACAGTAGAATGTAGGATAGATAGTTTGCACACTGGGACGCAGGCGATGTCTGAGCACATCTTCACCATTTAAAATCAAAGCACGCCTTTTAATTTTGTAATTCCGTCTTGTTGCTCTTCTTCGTAGTAACTTTGCATTTTAAAAATGTTTTCCCGACGAATCCTGGACTCAAAATTATAAATGAATGTAATGACAGCTACAAAAAAAAAAACAACAACAAAAATAAGCCCTCGAAGCTTTTGTCGTTCCATCTTGACGGATGATAGCTATGAGCGGAATTCTAGAAAATAAACCGTGGAACTTTGACCAATTAGAGGACAGTTTACTCGCATGTGACTTGTATTAACAATTTTGGTCCATTTAGAAACTTTGCCATGTGAAAGCGCACCGCGCAAAGAGTAAAAAGCTAAATTGTAATACTTTTAATGCCTGTTTCGAAACAAAGCAATCGATCTACAGGTGTGAAAGCACCCTAAGTCACATTTTAAATCAAACATGAACAGCAAGAATAATTACATCTTGTATTCCTGCACAAAACTGTATTCATTTGAACACTTCTCTAGCATACAATAGGCTACTGTTTAATTTTCAAAATAAATTTGAATTGTTTGATTTCCAGTAGATGACAGCAATGTACTAAACTATAGCCTTTTCTAATGTTATCACCACAAATTAAACTGAGAAACGTTATTACCCTATTTTAAACTTTTAAACTAGGTTTTCTAGACTATGAAACATGAAGTTCATTCACAAACTTTTACCTCATCTAGTTTATTAATATGATCATCATCATTCATTACATCACATTACCTCTGTCTTTGTCCCGTTTTTCTTTCTTCTCTTCATTTTTTTTTTCTCCTTCCCTGGACACCAGAGGGCTTCGGTCTTTCTGACATAGAGATAATTTATTAGTGAATATCTATCACAATCAAGCAGGCTAACTGATGTATGTGGAAGTGCTGCGTGGGGGAAGATTGATCATGCGTGCATTGGGAGAGCAGTATAATAGTTATGGTTTTGTGGGATGATCGCTTTTTTGTAATATTTTAAATTCACAGTATTGAAGTAGTATTGGTAATAAAAAAATAAAAAAATTCTACACTCATTTTGGCGACCCTAGGTATCAGTGCCCCTAGCATTTGCCTATTCCGCCTAAGCCACAGGCCGGCCCTGCTTCCGGTTTGGGGATTTTCCACTCAACAAATAATTTCAAATCATAAGGCTGCACTACAAATAATCCTTGTCCATCAATGTGACTAAATTGATAGTCAATTTCTCTTGCAGGTTTGTTTTTACAGGAATGCTTCCTGTGAGTCAAATTGACTAATATTGAATAAATAACTAATATGTTAATTACTAAATTGATAGTCAATTTCTCTTGCAGGTCTTTACATAAATCAATTCTAAAAATAAACAACCAGACATAAATCAATTAAAAAAATTATCACTAATAAATCAACTAATAAATCACTTTGAAAAATTATCACTCAGTGTTCCTTTAATTAATGTTTTTTTTTTGATTAAAGCAACGTATGATGGCTAATATATAGACAGACACATATATTACAGTAATATGTCTGTAATATTGCTGTAGAAATAATTAAGATTTTAGGGTTATTCATGGTCTGTTGAAAGTAATTGCTAAAGCTATTACACTTTTTAATTTACTTTTATTGTTCGATGGTTGAATAATGTCACTTCATTGTACCCATTTTTTGAAAATGCTTCTTTTTGAGTTCATAGAATGAACCTTTCATTGATTGTTTACAGTTTAACTGAAGTTGCTCCCATAATTTGTGCAAAGGTCATGGGGTGTAGGATAAAGGTTGATAGGAACCAGAGCATCTAAAGGCAGAAGCAGTGACACAATGACTTGATGCTTTATGCATGAAGACAGATTACAATTTACCATGCCACATCACATCGCACCATTGACTCCAAATGCCATTGGTTCTTTGTACAGTTTGTATGTTGAAATATTTTAAAACACAGATCATATTAAAGCTATAGTTAATAATGACTTTAGAATCCTTTAAAATGTAATTTTTCTCATTACAAAATATTCTTTCTTTCATCCAATTACCCCTGTAATGTATGTTTAGGGTAATTACCATCTCCTTGTCTGATGAGTGAGAAGTGCAACCACACAACCTCGACTGTTTATTTTTTAATTTTTTCTTTCTGAGAAACCAGAAGAGAGAACGCAGCCTGATGCACCTCAGGAGGCAGCGAGCGCAATGATTAGTGCATTGACTGAAACAGCTGATAGACATTTGGCAGAATTCCAGCCCTATAATATAGAAGAATCCCTAATTAAGCATCATGTGACGCTGGAAAGTGCCACCGGCCTCTCTGTGGGCACAGATTCCACTCATCAGCCTAATTCAAATGCGAGGCATGCTCGTGGCAGTTTTATGAAAAGATCTGGGGTGACAGCAACATGCACAAAGAGGGAAGGATAATTTTCTCTTCAGATTTAGGATGCTTCCCTTGTGTTTTTACTCCACAAATCAGAGCACTATCATTATATACGCAAGCCATTTTATAACCAATCAGAATGATCTATCAGCAGACACACCTCCCCCCACTTCCATTTGCATTCAGCATTTTGTTGCATTACACTGCAATCATGAACCAATAACACATAAATACACGCCAATGATGCTACAGTATAACACACATACTGCATCTCTGACAGTCATGATTCACTAACCTTTGAGCACAAGAGGAAAATGCTTTATTTTTGTGAATGTTTTTTGGAGGGGGGAGATTGCGTGCCAAATTTGAGCTGACATCATCAGCATATGTAAATTTGCCTTACGTAAAAACCAAAAAAAGGGAAGACTGTCCCCTGAATGAGGGCTGAGCTCAGAAACTTGTCCAAAGGCTTGAGAGCATTCTTTCTGGGGCTGGAGGACTACACGGTCCGAGCGGTGCATCAGCCAGCTACCTTTCAAGCAGATAAACCCTTTAAAACCATGAAGAGCATTTTCATACATTTAGCTAGAGGAAGGTGGTTAGATTATAAGGGTTCTGATGTGTTCGCTAAGTACTCTTTTTGTCCAAACCTCTATAACAAAGCTCTTGCTGTTTCGTCTGTGGATTACAGTGTCAAATTTGCTTGTTTAGAATTTGCACAGAAATCATTTCATCCTTCAAATATGCTACAATACTATATTTAAGGATTTATTATACAATTGATCATGTAGTTATAACTAGAGAAAATAAATTATACTTTTGCTGTGGTCTGCAAGAAACACTGATTCAGACCTCTATGTAAACATACGTCAGTGGACAATTGCTGACAGCATTTGCTGCATGTCTGCTTCAGTAGCGGCTGTGTGGCTAAAGTCAGTTTCCATAGTGATTGCAGTGAATGCATTAGATTAGCAGCACAGTGTAGTGAGGAGAGATTGCAGACAATGTGACGTGCTCTGTGTTACGCTGTGCTCATAATGCTCCGTGCACAATATTTTGACTGTTTTTGTAGCTTCAAAACAAAAGTCCACATTTCAATAGAAATGAATGACTGTCTAATATAATTAAACACACTATATGTGTTTTGCTATAGGGATTTGTGTCCATGAATTTCTATAACATGGAAGGGGAAAGTCTTTTTTTTTTAAAGAATGAACTGTAAAACCAGTTAAATGCTGGCTTAAACATTTAGGCCTTTGTGTAAATCGAGTGCAATTTTGAGGCAGAGAAAAAAAGAAAAAGAAAAATCGAAACATGAAAATTTTATATTTTCTAATGAAAGGAGACAAAAAAAGGGAAGATATCAATGGGAACAAACCCCAGCAGAAACTCTAATATAACAAGGAGGCTGAGACCATTTTGCTGTTGCCTAGCAACACTTGAACAAAATTTTTAAAATGATTTAGATGCCCCATACTGCTTTGAGGGATGTATATTTTTATACATCCCACCTTAATGGTCTGTGGTGTTCGCACACAACCTGGATCCTCTGCACTTGTAACCAACAATTTATTGTCAGTTTTTCAAGGTTCGCTAAGTAAAGTCAGAGACACCGAATACAAGCGTTCTCAAACAGTAATGACACAAGAATGACTGAATACTCTCTTACAGCTGACAGGATTTGCATATTTCATTAAAACAAAATCAAGCTCAAGTCATTATCGGGTAGATGAGACAAATCATTTAAAAATATATGCAGAATTTGATTCACAGTTTGATGATAAATGTTATAGTGGTTTCTTTCTCAGATCATTTAGAACTGATGTTGTCATATTGTACTACCTACGAAGATTTTCTTTCTTTCTTTCTTACTATGTCACAAATATTAATTTGTATAACTGAACAAACCTGACTCTGTCAAACACAAAACAACAGTTTCCAAAATACCACATTTTGACCTGTTATTGTTCTTTTTTTTTTTTTTTTTATATATATAATCGGAAAGCCTTTGACAGCCTTTTGATAATCACATATATCTCTCTAAATGAGCCTATCTGGGCATAACATGGTGTCACCAGCAAGCCAGAAGTACTCAAGTGTCCACAGCAGGTTGCATAAATATGTCATGTTTTCACAGCCCATAACCAGAGAGAGATGCAGCCAGATGGAGTGCAAATGTTAAATTTCATGTAGTATCATTAGTAGGTTAGTTCACCCCTCATTGGTTCACCATCTGCTTCCAATTGAGTTCTCCACTCTGAGCCAAGCTTTGAGAGAGGAGGTGAAATCTATACCACTCTGACCCAAATCCCACATTGGGTTCATTAACTTTTAATTAACCAGTGTTTACAGACTTTCACAATTCTGTCATTTAGAAGAAAAAAGCTAGCTAATCAGTAAGTGCATGATATATCTTTCATACATATGATGGACTGAAAATTTGAAAATGCTTTACTTACCGCCTATTTATGGACTTCCGACAGAAAGTCAAGACTGCGTTGTATACCAGGACATTTATGCAATCCAGTTATGCATCCCATAAAAGATAGTGTCCAAGATAATTTCTTTTTTTTTTCTTGAGGCATTCTTTCTTTAAGTATTCAGTTTTAGATGAGGAGTGATATTTCCTGCTCACACCTGATGCTGTGTCAGTGGCTTCACCTGTTCTGCTCCTCATCTGCCATATTTTTAATATATATTATGGTTTGAAGTGGGCTGGGTTTGAAGAGGGATTTAGAATAGGCAGTGAATACACGAGTTCATTTTAACCTCATGATAGCCACAGATGTGTGTGTGTGTGTGTGTGTGTGTGTGTGTGTGTGTGTGTGTGTGAAAGAGAGAGAGAGAGAGTGTGAGAGTAAATCAATTAAACGTGAATTTTAAGTCAAGATTTCAAGGATTTAAAGAGAGCGAGAAAAATAAGAAATAACCCATGTTCTTAATATGCTGCTGCATCCCAAGAATTATGCTCAGTTTTAGAAAAAAGATACCTAAATATTCCACCGATATATCGGACTAATTTTACTTGAGTGTGATTTAGCACAAGGTAAAGATTTGCATGCCTGACCTGAAAGTATGTGTGCGTGTGTATGCGTGTGTCCGTTGGGGGGTGTTGACTTTCACATGACATTGACGCTCTAGAAATGTTGAGTAGCTGCTGATCTCAGACAGTCGTTGCTCGGTGGATTCAGCACCACTCGCCCGTGGACAGCTCCCGCAGGACCGCTTTACATGGACAGAAGGCTCATTTATGTGCCAAGTCATTCTGGAAGTTTACAACTTGGAGTGGAATATACGGATACCTCACTGCATGACACACGGGCATATTGGTTTTGGGAAAGAAGCCAAATTCACTGTAAGTAGATACGAGAAATTTGGAAATGACTTTCATTTCATTAAAATGTCTTAAGTGTGTTTGTGTGCGTGCGTGTCTGTGTGTTTAAATGCATTTAATTAAATGGGTATAACAATAGTACTTGCATCAAAACACTGCCGAAACATAATTGAGAAGCTGGCTGATCGTTCGATAAATAAATAAATAAATAAATAAAAAAGATTTATATCTGTAAATTGACTGTCATGCAAGTATGTCTCAATTAGAGACGGACATCTCTCTCCGAATTGTTTTGTGTGTGTGTGTGTGTGTGTGTGTGTGTGTGTGTCTTTACGGGGGGAAAACAGTGGTTTTGTGTGATTCGGTGTCTTCAGGTTAACTGAAACTGTGTCGGGTTTGATCGGGTGTTTGCGTGGTGGATCTCTGCTGCTGTCTGAAATCAGAGACATGGCGACAAACAACACCAAAAGCACCGATGGACAAGTTGTGACGGAACTCAACGAGATCACAACTAACGACAAACCCAAAGCAGAGGACGCCAAACCAGAGAACAAGAAGAAAGAGATTCCAGACAGAGAAACTTGGGGTGGGAAATTTGATTTTCTCCTGTCATGTGTGGGCTACGCCATCGGACTGGGCAACGTGTGGAGATTTCCTTATCTGTGCGGGAAAAACGGCGGAGGTAAGAGCTTCTCCGAATGTCTGAGATGTTGTGTTTGGATGAATGTGTGCTTTGTGTTGCTGTACGCAGCTCCATTGGGTGCTTTCATCAGTTTCTGTGATTCCAGGGGCTTTCTTGATTCCTTATTTTTTGACGCTTATTTTTGCGGGAGTCCCTCTGTTTTTTCTTGAATGCGCCCTTGGACAATACACATCCATTGGCGGCCTTGGGGTTTGGAAACTAGCTCCAATGTTCAAAGGTATATAATTTCTGTTCAGCACCTTTCTTATCTGCTCCCATACTTACTGCTAAAAAAAAAAAAAAAAAAAAAATATATATATATTCAAATATATATGGTTTCTAGAAGTATGCAATGTTGGTGTTGTGTGAGACCTTTAGTAAATGCAAAATTGAATGTGTAGATTTAAAGGCATGGGCTATGTGTTGAAAGTTTGTTATGACTGATATATGTTGTTCTGAAGATGATAATGTACCCTCTGACCTTCAAAGTTGAAGACCAATTATGTAATAAAGTAGTCTTCGCAATGCTGCGTAAAGGACGTTTTGTCCAGGCAGTTCACATGCTGCTTTGAAGGAATGAATGTAAATTATAACACACTGTCATAACTACAGGTGTTGGTCTTGCGGCTGCTGTACTCTCATTCTGGCTGAACATTTACTACATTGTCATCATTTCCTGGGCCCTTTACTACTTATACAACTCCTTTACCACTGTAAGCATTCCTTGTCACATGCGCTTGCATGCCATAAAAAAAAAAATATTTGGAGAATGTTTAGGTCATTATTCTTGGGTATTTAAAAAAAGAAAAGTAAAGTATTATTCTGCTCTTTGTAGGAGCTTCCATGGAAATCTTGTAACAATCCATGGAACACAGACAGATGTTACACAAACTACAGCATAGTAGACACCACCAATCTCACCAGTGCTGTCATGGAGTTTTGGGAGTAAGATTTTGGGCAAATTGATGTGCATGACCTTCTTTGACCTTTGTAGATGAAAATACATAATACATATGTCCAGTAAGTGTATTGTTGTGAAGTGTAATTGTGTTGCATGATGTGCTTATACAGACGCAATGTGCATCAAATGACTGATGGCTTAGAAAAACCTGGTGAAATTCGTGTCCCACTTGCAATAACACTGGCCATTGCCTGGGTCCTCGTGTACTTCTGTATCTGGAAAGGTGTCAGCTGGACTGGAAAGGTGAGATGTCTTTGTTGGTCTGTCTTCAAGAGTTCGGTCTGGATTTTGAGTGAGTTTGTAATGATTTGAATGTAAAGCACACATGCTTACCATAAACTTTGTTGGAGTAGACAAAAATGCTTTATGGGTTTCTTGTCCCATGAAAGCAATTTCCAGCATTTTTTAACAGACACGAACACACATGCTGAAAAAATGCACAAGGGGAAATGTCTGATAGAGAAACTTTTTTTTTTTTTTTTTGCAGGTTGTTTACTTCTCTGCCACCTACCCATACTTCATGTTGTTCATTTTGTTTATCCGTGGAGTGACCCTGCCTGGGGCTAAAGAGGGAATCATGTTCTATGTCACTCCTGATTTTGAGAAGCTGAAAGAGTCTGAGGTGATTTTACATGCTTAATCAGTCAAACAGGATCAAACAAACCCAATCTAGCTGCTAAACACTTCCATTTTCCATCTCAGGTTTGGCTGGATGCTGCAACACAGATTTTCTTCTCCTATGGTTTGGGTCTAGGCTCTCTTATTGCTCTGGGCAGCTACAACCCTTTCAATAACAATGTGTACAGGTATGAATGATACAATCAACAATTCATCAATTAGATAACTCAACCCTATTTCAGTGTTTCAGGCCCTTTTCACCTTAACCCTTTTTTTATTTATTTATTTATGCTGTGAATGATGTTTGTTCAAATGAGCTAGATCTCTAACTGTGACTGACTGTGATTATGTACACATTATCAGACTTGACATTTTAGCATATGAATAGCGAGAACTGCCATCAAATTAAATGTGATGTTTGGCTATATCACTTACATAATCCATCTTCTCCTGAAATGCTAAAATGAAATGCAGCTTTCAGATCAGACAAAGACGTTTATAGCACATTTGAAGACAGAATCCTTTTTTTGCCCTTTTATTTCTGCAGGGATTCTATCATCGTGTGCTGTATAAATTCCTTCACTAGTATGTTTGCTGGATTTGTGATTTTCTCTATTGTGGGCTTCATGTCACATGTGACAAAGAGATCAATAGCTGATGTAGCTGCATCAGGTAATCCATTCATTTTTACATTATTAGAATATTGCATTTTACATTTTTATATCGGTTGAAGTATGGATATTTCTCCTTAAGTCTTAATATAACTGTTGTTTTTTCCATGGCTTACACAGGTCCTGGTTTGGCATTTTTAGCTTATCCAGAAGCCGTGACGCAGTTGCCAATCTCACCACTGTGGGCTATTCTCTTTTTCTCCATGCTGCTGATGCTGGGAATCGACAGTCAGGTGAGAATATCACATATTCAAGCTCTGACCTAGAAACAGAAGTGAGCGGGATCTAGTAGGTACTTCAGATCTGCCAGCATCAGTGGCGGAGTCCCTGGCGACCACAGAAGGAAACATAAGGAACATTAAAAACACTCCACTGGCCTTGTGCCAAATACAATCTTTTGATGTTGATTTCTGCCTTTATGGCTGCATGCATTTATGATTTTAAACTGATGTTCATTGTCTTTTAAGCTGGAGATAGTGGGAAGGTTAGCAATTTCAAAAAAAAAAAAAAAAAAAGAATTTAGTACTTGTTTTATGTCCTTTACATTAATGAATTGTGTTTGTTTTTGGAAAGTCATATAAAACCAATTCTGATTGGATGCTGTTATGTGATAACTGAAACACACACACACACACACACCTGTGCATACAGATTTATTGAAGGTAACCTAATTGTTTGTTGTGATTAATTTGCTCACGCATTTTATTATTTCTTATTTCTTATTGAAAATTGTAAAAACAACTAAATGAATTTTGTGCTGTGATCTATTGCTATATTTATTTCATGCTACCATCAGTTCACAGAATGCTTCAGTGTTTTCAAAAAATGCTCTATAAATGCAAAAATGTTGATGTTGTTTTCAGTTCTGCACAGTGGAGGGTTTCATTACTGCTCTGGTGGATGAATTCCCACGGTTGCTCAGGAAAAGAAGAGAGATTTTCATTGCATGTGTTTGCATTGTATCCTATGCCATTGGGCTGTCCAATATCACGCAGGTAAATCATTGAAGAAAGCAGATTATGAGATGTTTGAGCAGAGGTTGTACATTAATATGATTGCAGGCTGCAGGGCCTTGTATTGATTTTCTTGCTTTGTTTTAGGGTGGCCTCTATGTGTTTAAGCTCTTCGACTATTACTCGGCCAGTGGAATGTGTCTGCTCTTCCTGGTGTTCTTTGAGTGTATCTCAATCTCCTGGTGCTATGGTGAGTCCTTTTTACATCCTCTTGAAATCTGTAATTTGCATCGTGCTCATCCTTTGCATTGAATAGCATTATAAAAATAGATAGAAATGCTTTGGCTGTCAGTCATAAATAGTCATAAATAATCCTGTCATGACAAAAGTGCATCCAGTGGGACAGGGCCACAAAATGGCATCAACACTACTGTTAGAAAAAAAAAAAAAAAAAAAAAAAAAAAAGAAAAATATATATATATATATATATATATATATATATATATGTGTGTGTGTGTGTGTGTGTGTGTGTGTGTGTGTGTGTGTGTGTGTGTGTGTGTGTGTGTGGCTTTGTATAAATGATGAGGAACAATCAATTGTCAATAAAAATATTCAACTTTTCATTTTAGATATTTTTGCTAATTGCATGTGATGAATTTTGAATAGGGTTGTCAACTGTCCAATATAATGCAACCAACCAATCAACAAGTATGTACGACACAGAAACTTAAACTAAAGTTAGTAACCATAGTCATAAATGAAAAGTTGTGTTCCTACAGAAGACCAGTTTATATTACAAATATAGTGTTATAGATTATGTCAGACTTTGTTATGGGAAAGCAGATTAGCAGAACTACTTTGTCCTTGGACTGTCTATACTGTAGCTTCTATTTCGTTCCTGTTTATGCTACTATTGTTTGGGACTGATACATTACCACTGCCGTTTTTTCTGCCAGTTTGTGGACATTATTATTGGTTGTGAATGTAGTGTTAGTTACTGCCTGCTTTGTTTTAGAGTCTGGACCTTGAGTAACTAACATTGTTGTATACAGCATGTGCCTCATTATGCCTATTGCTATGATTAGTGCTTCTGTGTTCACTCTGTCATCAGCTAAAGCCGGTTGATTTCTCAATGCTTGCCACCTCCGCTGTCTGGTAGTGCGATATTACAGAGTACGGACTGTTTTTGCATGGAATTTCTCTGTATTTTTTTATCCAATATTTGAATCAGCAACTGCCTGGGAAATTATACTGGCTGCTCATCGTGTATCTGATATACAATAAATTAAATTTTCAATTTAATTCAACTCTCTCTGTCCTTATCATGTGTTTACCCTCTTCACAAACATCCTATCATACCTTTTTTTTGGATTGAATTACTTTTCCATATCTTTGCTCTAGATCAGGGCTACTCTTTTTAATCACCTCCATGTTCTGTGGGTAAATTTGTTTGTGCTTTGATAATTTATATTGCGCGTAATGTTAACACACATAACAATCATAGCAATCACCTTCTCAGTACAAATTAAGCACATTTTGGTGCTTCTTTCAGGAAGAATGCATCTCTGTAAAGTCTTTTTCAAATGCATTCATATGTTTTCCTTGTCAATCGTCCTTTTCAAATGTCACACAACAATAGACTTAAGAATTGAAGGGGAGTGAAGGTTCTGGCTTTTTTATATGATTCTATTGCAGATATTTAACATATTCAGATAGTATTTTAAAGAACCATTAATTTCAAGCTTTTGTACACACATGCTTATACACACTATAATACGGAGCCTGAGAAGTCACCTGTAGGAGGAAAAAAAAAACATTTGTGCCAACGGTTTTGCAATCCGTCCCCTCAGTTTGTAAAATGTACTCATTAATTCTTAAACTGTTCCCTCGGTTTAACAAATCGTGCCCACAGATTAATAAACCATACTCACAAATTTCCAATCTGAGCTCTCAGATTTGTTTAACCGTACCTCCCCTCCCCCAACCCGAAACCAAAAATTCATAATAATATTCTTCTTTTTAGCAATTATTTTAATTTGTGGCCCCGCCCCCACCGGGAGATTCATTTGTGTTTATTAAACATTATATTTCATAGTAGCCTATGAGACCATGATCCGCACTCACAAAATATTCTTCTTTTTAGCAATTATTTTACGTTAATCACCAATAGGATAAGACACTGTGTTTTATAGCCTAAAATAAACGCTAATGTCAATGTCAATGTCACATTTATTTATATAGCACATTTCCAAGGCCAGGGCCTACCAAAGTACTTCACAGTAAAATACACAAAAAAGAACAAGTCAAGTCAAGTCAAGTCATCTTTATTTATATAGCGCTTTAAAACAAAAAAAGATTGCGTCAAAGCAACTGAACAACATTAATTAGGAAAACAAATAATGCAAAATGACAGTTAAAGGCAGTTCATCATTGAATTCAGCGATGTCATCATGCAGCTCAGTTCAGTTTAAATAGTATCTGTGCAATAATTTGCAATCAAGTCAACGATATCGCTGTAAATGAAGTGTCCCCAACTAAGCAAGCCAGAGGCGACAGCGGCAAGGAACCAAAACTCCATCAGTGAGAGAATAGAGAAAAAAACCTTGGGAGAAACCAGGCTCAGTTGGGGGGCCAGTTCTCCTCTGACCAGACGAAACCAGCAGTTCAATTCCAGGCTGCAGCAAAGTCAGATTGTGCAGAAGAATCATCTGTTTCCTGTGGTCTTGTCCCGGTGGTCGTCTGAAACAAGGTCTTTACAGGGGATCTGTCTCTGGGGCTCTAGTCCTGGTCTCCGCTGTCTTTCAGGGTTGTAGAGGTCCTTTCTAGGTGCTAATCCACCATCTGGGCTGGATACATACTGGATCCGGGTGACCGCAGTGACCCTCTGACTTGGATACAGACTGGATCTGGTGGCTACGGTGACCTCGGAATAAGAGAGAAACAGACTAATATGAGCGTAGATGCCATTCTTCTAACGATGTAGCAAGTACATCGGGTGTTATGGGAAGTGTTCCCGGGTCCGGTTTAACCTAATTAATGCAGCCTAAAAATCCTTTAACGGATTGGATATTAGAAGTGTATTAGTATGTTATGTGTAAGCCAGGTTAAAGAGATAGTTCTTTAATCTAGATTTAAAATGCAAGAGTGTGTCTGCCTCCCGAACAATGTTAGGTAGGTTATTCCAGAGTTTGGGCGCTAAATAGGAAAAGGATCTGCCGCCCGCAGTTTGACTTTGATATTCTAGGTATTATCAAATTGCCAGAGTTTTGAGAACGGAGCGGACGTGGAGGACTATAATGTAACAAGAGCTCATTCAAATACTGAGGTGCTAAACCATTCAGGGCTTTATAAGTAATAAGCAAGATTTTAAAAATCTATACGATGTTTGATAGGGAGCCAGTACAGTGTTGACAGGACCGGGCTAATATGATCATACAATGAAACAATGAAATAACAAAATACTAAGGAAAGAAAAAAAAAAATATACACATAGAATACAACGCATTCATCAAGGCGGCTCCCCTGTGCCAAAAGCTACTTCAAACAAAAGTGGACAGGCTACTAGCAGTCCGCACAGCTACGGGCAGTGAGTTCCAGAGAGTGGGAGCTGCCACTGAGAAGGCTCGATCACCACTGGATCTCAATTTCGATCTAGGAACCTCCAGGACCATCAGGCTGGCTGAACGGAGGTCTCTGGAGGGCCTATGCAAAAAGAAGAATAGAAAATTCCCTGAATAGAGTTTCAAGAGAAGAAGGTAAAAAGCAATACAATACAAATAATGTGCCGGTTCCTTTGCTCTCTAACTGAATGCAATATTATAATAGGCCTAATTATTTAATAATAACATTAACAGTGAAGCATGCATCTAACTCTGGGGGAAAGAGCTTAGTATAATAAAATCAACAAAATAGTACACAAAAACATTTCCAAAACTGTAAAAATAATAATAAAAATAATAAATAATATTATTAAAAATAATAAAAAAAATTATACAAAATAAAATAATAATAATAATAATAATAATAATAATAATAATAACTAATATTTTTATTATTAATAAATATTATTATACAAGTTCTGCATAATAAGCTTTTATCCAAAACGACTTACAAAAAAGGAACAAATTACTCCAGAGTCAGTCACAATACCAGGTTTATTATACAATAATAATCAAGTGCTAAGATTATCACAAATTAAACAAGATTTTGATGCACATATTTCCTATTAAATCGTTGTATTCCACCTTGTAATACAATTGATAGAGAATCACTTACTTTGCTGTAGGCCTATTCCACATAATAATAGTCAATAAAAGAGTATGTTAACACATAGGCTACCTAGGAGCTTGCTGCATGAATCCGTTAGTACAGTTTACAAACCCGAGGGAACGGATTGCGAAAGCGTACACACAGATTATGGATTTGTGGGTACGGATTCAAAAACCGAAGGTACGGTTTACAAAATCTGAGCGCATGGATTGGAAATATGTGGGTATGGTTTATTAACCCGTGGGCACGATTTGTTAAACCGAGAGAACAGTTTAAGAATTTGTGAGTACGGTTTATAAACTGAGGGGTTGGATTGCAAAACCGTAAATAAAACAAAACAAAACAAAAAAAATTTGTATATATATATATATATATCTATGCATTTGTATAAACGATGACTAGATTCACTTAGGATTGATTTGGAGAGCATCCTTGAATCCTCAGTACTGTTTCAGATGAATGAATGCATGTATGAATGGATGAATCCGTCAATCCTATTGTTGAATTAATGCAATCCATTTAAAATTTCATCTATTTCCAGGTGTGAACAAGTTTTATGATAACATCCAGGAAATGATTGGATACAAGCCTTGTCTATGGTGGAAACTCTGCTGGGTTTTCTTTACCCCTCTAGTTGTTGGTGTAAGTAGCCTACTTTTTTCTTTACGATGTGACATTACAAAAGATGTATATATGTATATGTATATGTATATGTATATGTATATGTATATGTATATATATATATATATATATATATATATATATATATATATATATATATATATATATATATATATATTAGTGTTGTCAAAAGTAGCCAAAAGTAGCGTGTTAAGATTGCGGACAGATGAGATGGTGTCAGGCCGTATGTCAGTGAAAACTAATTTTCCCATCCTTTCAGCTGTTATACTGAGCTCATAGCACGTGCTCTTCAGTTGCAAGCACAAATATGGCATTTAGCACCATAGCCTGTATACTTTACTAATTTAATAATGCTTGTCAGATTGGCATCACATTCAGCAGTGTTATCTCTTAAAGTAATAGCAGCCAAATAACCTAATAACCCAGCTACTTTGATGTCTGTAAATTAAAGAACAAAAGAAAAAAGAGGAAATCAATAACTTTTGTAGCTTTAAGGATTCTTTTTTTCACTTTATTCAGTTTGTGTATATTTCCTACTTGCTGAAAGGCACAGTAAATGTGACATTTATTATAATGGGTTTACTTGAGGATTGTTTTAAATTCAATTAAATTAGAAGTTGCTATTTTTTAAAGTCTAATAAATGTTAAAATTGAAAGCTCTTAATTATACTGTAATGTTGAATGGCTATAGGAAATATTAAGAAAAAAAGAATTTCATAGAGACATCAGTAGTATTGGTTTCAATGATACTCGACCTCAGTCATAAAAAAGATGCTTTTAAACAAATATTAAAAATATACTGTCTTTATGTTGTTCCTACATTAATTTGAAGATTGAATGCGAAATTATTGTACCATAAAACTATATTTAAAAACTTTAATGTTAGGTGGTTAACGATTAATTTCAGAAAAAAATGTGAAATCATTTATTTTAATTGACTGATAGCACTAATATATATATATATATATATATATATATATATATATATATATATATATATATATATATATATATATATATATATATATATATATGTGTGTGTGTGTGTGTATACAAACCACACACACACAAAAAAAAAAAAAAAAACCACACACACACACACACACACACACACACACACAGATAGATTTATACTATACATGTATTAGCTTCAGAATCACACCTTGTGCTTGTGTGCTTGTATTATTTAAAAATTTTACTTAAATTTTAATTTTCTATAAATCTGTCAGCTAGCAATGCCAACTGACAAACTTGACCAGTGTTCAGGGTAATGCATTAACGTGAGTAACGCATTAACGTGAGTAACGTGAGTTACGTAATCAGATTACATTTTTCAAATAACTAGTAAAGTAACGCATTACTTTTAAACAATATCTGAAATACTTTTCAAATAAGCAACGGAAGTGTGATAACTGTTTTTAATCACTGATCTTGGGTAACAACATTGACACTAATATGATAAGCCTGGTAAGCTTTATATTGAAGGTTTTGAATAAGGATTGGCCACTGAGACTTAAACACAAAAATAACATAATGCATTACTTTACATAAAAAGTAAATAAGTAACACAATTAGTTACTTTTTCATGGAGTAATGTAGTATTGTAATGCCTTACTTTTAAGAGTAACTTTCCTCAACACTGAACTTGACAGCCTAGTTATTTTGCTAACAAGTTGCATTGTGGCATATATCGCCACTTTAGCATACATAATAATGTATGTTAAAACAATGATTTTATTTTGTAAACCCTGTTAAAATTAGATAGAGATGGATGAGTTACAGTAAAAGTGCAGCATACTGTATTTTAATTTTAAATTTGAATTATGGAAATGAGATACAAACAGATAGTTGTAGATATGAATATGTACAGTATGATAACTGTTTTTAATCACTGATCTAGGGTAACATATTGACACTAATACGATAAGCCTGGTAAGCGTTATATTGCAGGTTCTGAATAAGGATTGGCCACTAAGACTTTTTTTTTTTACGTAAAGCTCGCCAATTATATTTAGATGTTTTGTAAAAGCTCTCACCATTGTGGTGACAAACATTAAAAGCGTCATAACTAATAAGATAAAAGTGAAAAATGACTTTTAGAGGAACAAGTAATGTTTTTATATATGTTATATTTATTGTTTTGAAATCTATGTCAAATATAAAATGTAAAAAAAATTGAAAAACAGTCAGAATCACAGGGCTGGCCATTCTGACAGTAAGATTAACAGTCAGTGTAAAAGAGTTAGTCTAGTCAAGTGACATTTATTTATATATTGCTTTATTGCAAGGCAAGTTTTATTTTATTTTTCAGAGTTATGTAACATTAATGAGCTGGAAAAGTAAATTTAGCAAATTTCATCAATTATGATGCAACTTCAATTTAGCTATAAGCAGTTCTACAAATGGCCATAGTTTCAGTCTTCAGCTCAAGTAAGATAATGTTGATTCAGTTCAGTTTAATAATGGTGACAGTGCTGCAAAGTTAGTGTCATTATCAAGCTCAATTCAGTTCAGGGCCGGGTTTCCCGATAATGATTGATCTTAGAGCTTAAGAGCGTTTTCTACGAGTCATTTTGTGATCATTCATTATTGTTTCACCTGCATTTCCCAAAAGTGCACTTAACACAATCACACGTAGCCATGCTTTAAGTATTACTTAGGCGTTGCTATCCGTTTATCAAGTGCTGAAATGTCACCTTGGAAGGGTTCGTAACTGTAGTACATGCTCGGTTATTAAAATGTCAAGCTAATGCTGTGTTCCAGACAATTTTGATATGATATAATATAATATAATATAATATAATATAATATAATATAATATAATATAATATAATATAATATATATACGTATAATCTTATACTTTACATATTTCCTACATTATTATTATTTTTTTTTGTTCAGTCATTTAATTATTTCGTGCAAATCATTGACAGATTATCCACACAAAAAAATTATAAATATATTTCCAACATAATTACTACATTATTATTATCAGTTCATGTTCAGTCATTTAATTAAGATGTGTATAAAACATTTTTTTCTTCCCTTTTTAATTATTTTTCATTTATAAATTTATTTAAAACAACAACAAAAAATGAGTAATAAAATGTACAATAAAGCACAATCAAATCCTTATATTATAATCACATTGCACTTGAATAAAGTAGAAGGTGTAATCTGCCAATTGTCCTGCAGGTGACCACATAAATCTGTCTTCTTACGATGCACTTAGGGCTTTCCGATTATTCCAGAGCAATCGTAGATCTACGATGATTTTCAAGTGTTTCTTAAGTTACGTTGCTTTTGGGAAACAGACCGTAATATTAAGATCAGTCGTATGATCGTTTTTACGAACTTCTTAGCCTTACGAAGCTTTTGGGAAACACAGCCTAGATTGTGTTCTTATCTGATAGTGTCAGTTTATGTCATCTGTTGATTATTAAAGTCATTATTTGCTGATGTTAATGAGGAACATTACCTCTGCCGTGTAGAATGACCCTTGTTCTTAATCGAAAATTTGATCCTAGTGTTTTTACACTTTTATTTGTTAGTTAGTTAGTTAGTTAGTTTATATAGCACATTTTAATACAACGTAGCATTGCCCAAAGTGCTGTACAAACTCAAAAAAAAAACAAAAAAAAAAAAACACACATTTACACACCATAATACACAATCAGAACAACTAAAACAAAAATAATACCTCAACACTCTGCTGGCTCAAACGCTAAAGAAAGAAGGTGGGACCTTAGGCGATCCTTAAAAACATTCAGAGTTGGAGCATGTCTAATATGAGGCCTATTCCAATGCTTCGGGGTGGCAACTGCAAAGGCCTGATCGCCTCTTCGCTTATACCTAGTCTTCGGTACGATTAAAACGAATTGACCTGATGATCTTAAAGCCCTGGAGGGCTTATACACTTGTAAAAGATTTGACAAATAAGATGGTGCCAACCTATTTAGAGACTTGTAAACAAAGATTAATCATTTAAAATCAGTCCTAAAGTTGACTGGCATCCAGCCCAGTGAAGACAGAATAGGGGATATATGCTAGTCCTGTCAGGAGCCTTGCAGCCGCATTCTGAACTAATTGTAATCTACTTAAAGCCGATTGGAAGACACCAACATACAAAGAATTACAATAATCAAGTCTCACCATGATAAACGCATGTATGGCCTTCTCAGGATCACTAAAATAGAGAAACGACTTAACCTTTGCCAACAGTCGTAAATGAAAGAAACTTGATTTAACGACTGAGTTAACCTGTTTATTGAATTTCAATTCATTATCAAACAAAACCCCTAAGTTTTTGACAGGTTTACAATAAGTGCTCAGCTCACCTAAATTTAATACATCAGGAAGTGCAGAATCCCCAAACCAGACAAGCTCTGTTTTACTCTCACTAAAATGTAAAAAATTGACAACAACAAGGTATTAACCTAAGTTAAACACTTCATAAGAGAATCCAGGCCATTTCCATCATTGTTCTTAAAGGGCATGTAGATTTGTGTGTCGTCAGCATAAAAATGGAAAGCAATTCCATGTTTATGAAAAACTGACCCTAAAGGTAAAATATATAGTGAAAATAAAATAGGGCCAAGAATAGACCCTTGAGGGACCACACGTGTCGGTGGTACTGAGGATGAAAAAGCCTGACCAATGTTGACAGAAAAACTCCTATTTTATAGGAATGATCTAAACCAATCGAGAGCAGAACACTGAATACCAACTGCCTCCTCAAGACGGAGATCAGAATCCCATGGTCTATTGTGTGAAATGCTGCACTAAGGTCTAACAGCATAAGAACCACAGAGTGTCCTGAGTCCCCTGATAATAATATATAATTTAGTACCTTTAATAGTGCAGATTTGGTACTATGGTAGGCCTTAAAACCTGATTGATAAACCTCATAAACAGCATTCTGATCCAAAAAGCTCTGCAATTGAGTTAGAACAATCTTCTCTAAAATCTTAGATAAAAGAGGAAGTTTTGAAATAGGTCTAAAATTAAACAACACAGTTTTATCCAAATTTGGCTTTTTTAAAAGAGGCTGCACGACGATGATGGCACCACCCCGGAAACAAGGATACCATTAATTTGTCCAATATACTCTTTTTTC
The DNA here is from genome assembly GCF_018340385.1 of Cyprinus carpio. Taxonomy (NCBI): domain Eukaryota; kingdom Metazoa; phylum Chordata; class Actinopteri; order Cypriniformes; family Cyprinidae; genus Cyprinus; species Cyprinus carpio. The sequence continues at coordinate 2,596,087 of NC_056619.1, forward strand.
TGTCCTGTTCCTTGACTGTGATAAGAATGTTTTTAAAGTATTGCAGTCTTTAGAAGTATGAATCATATGAATTATAGATCATGGTGTAATTATGTGAAAACTGCAGTATTTGTAAACAAAGCTTCTCTACAGGGCGTGTTCCTCTTCAGCGCAGTGCAAATGGTTCCTCTTACAATGAACAACTATGTGTTCCCTAAATGGGGGCAAGGAGTGGGCTGGCTCATGGCTCTGTCCTCTATGGTCCTCATACCTGGTTATATGGGCTACATGTTCCTCACCCTGAAGGGAACATATAAGGAGGTAACTGTTTTCATTTAGAGCTTAAACTAAATACAATAACGAGTGGTATAGATGGTATATCTGTGCTCACTGGAGCTGGTTCTGGGCTTATTTCAGCGGCTCAGGATAATGCTGCAGCCACCAGCAGTCAAGCGTGTTCAGGAAAACGGGCCAGACCAACAGCAGCTGCAGACACAGCCACAACAGCCGGAGCAATCACCGCAGCAATCACCACAACAAGCACAGCAGCCGGAGCAATCACAGCAGCATCCACAATCACCGCAACAACCGCAGCAACCAGACCAAGCACCACCGCAGCAACCACAAGCACCGCAGCAACTGCAACAACCACCGCAGCCAGAGCTGCAGGCTGATAGTTCCTCTTCGACTAACCCTGGCAATGATGCCAATGTTTAAAACCAGTAGAAGTGAACCCCAGCAGAGAGTAATCAAAGATTAACAACACAGAAGACTTCCATGTTTATACAGTAATAGAATCATCTACCTCCAGGGGTCATACATAATCAAGCTTAACATGAAAAAAGCTAAAGTAAAAAAAAAAAAAAAAAAAAAAAAAAATATATATATATATATATATATATATATATATATACATAAAAAAAACAAACAAACACAAAAACACATGCATTTGAAAAACCTACACAAATAAATTCTGTACGTTTTTCAAATGTGAAGCAAAGCGTGTCAGTGTTAAATGACTATGTATTATGTGAATTTGTCTCTACTAAGGTTATACTGTGAGTTAGATTTAAGGACAGTGCATTGTTTATGCACTGTCTTATTTATGTGAGGTATGTACTGTTTCTATGTTGCACCGGGGACAAAGCGGGAATATCAATGGGAAACTGGGTGAGATTATGTTACATTCTGGGTCATTTGGGAAAACCAAGGTGTATCAAGCAAGCCCTGTGTCTAAAACACAAAGCATTTCTAATTGGCAAAGCCCTTGGGTTACCCGTCACGTGATGTTGAATATTTTTGTTGAGAAAGACTGTTACTATTTAGTTTTTCATGAGAAAACACTTGTATGTGATGAAAACATTTTTAGAATTATTTTTAGAATGCTTTGTACTTTAATGTTGAGACCAAGGACCAAAATCATAGAGTTAAGCAAAAACAAATCTATGCCTGCCAATGTGTAGTATGTAAAGCACAGGGTACAAAAAAAAAAAAAAAAAAAAACATAAAAAAAACACCAAAACAAATGGAAACACTGCAAAACATAGGGTGAACATTTTTGCTGATTATTATACAGATTATTGATGAGCACTGTCAATTCAGTGTCCTGTTTACATGTCCCCTCAGGAATATCCAAAAAAAAAAAAAAGAAAAAAAAGAAAAAAAAGTCCCTGACCCAGAGTGCATATCAGCTCCTTAAGCCTGTGATTAATGTAGTCGTGATTTGCATGACCATTAGTTACTTCATGTGCCAAAATGTTGAATAGGTGCAGTGCTTAAACAAAACAGGAATGCACACAAACTGGCTACTCCGTAACAATGGTTTACATTACTTGATTGTGCCATACTTTTTTAAAAAAGTATACGAAATATTTCTACCGTATAATAGTTATACCATATTTGAAGTAGCACAAAACTAAAATACATGAAGGTTTTTTTTTGCCCTTCCCCCCCCAAAAGCACAAAACGTAAAAGTACAGAGACTTCTCCAACGCTAGGGCAATGATGCGGTGACAGTTTGCGTCAAAGGCAGCTACATGCGAAAAGCGTTTGGTCACGTTAAACATGTTTACTAAGAGGAGATACGTACCTACATAAAATGTGAAATGTCCTTTGAATTTTGTACAAAGTTATTTTACTGCAGTTTTATCTGGAACTTTATCGTAAAATTGTATTGTGTAAAACATGTAACCGTGAATGTCTGTACTCCATTATTACGTTTTTGTCTAAATGTTGACATTTGAAAAACAATTGCTGTTGAAGCACATATCTAATGGAAATAAAATAAAAAAAAAAAAAAAAAAAGTAAGAAATAATACTGTTTTGTATCTCTGAAGCACATATCTAATGGAAATTATGAGTGAAGATGATTATAAAAAGGATTATAAAACAAATAGAATTTATGTCTCGTAAGAAATAATACTGTTTTGTATATTTTTAACTGTTACACTGCCTAAAATTATAACATAGGACATGTATTTAAATGGTGTCATACAAAAAAGCACGATTGTTATGTAAAATGTATGAATAAACAGAAAATATTCGTAGTCTATAATCTGTGTGCTGATTTTCAGTCTTCACTAAAAGCTTTTTATTAAGAGCATGTATTTTACAGTGACAGCCTAATTGTTTCGAACAGTATCCCTTAAAAATTATACAAATAAAGACATCAAAAAATACAATATAATAACCAATAAGCAGCAATTAACTGGGCTGAAATAATGAACGTGTTAAAAATACGAGGTCCTAATGGGAATGCCAAAGCCATAAACTCAAGCTCTGTCTGTTGTATTATTTAGTTTTGCAGGTACCTGTAGTCCCATGTGTAACTGTCAAAGAAAAGAAAGGATACACAGAATACAGATTACTATTTAGATTTCAACAAATGCATTGATCAGTTGAACAGTTAAATAAACCATGCTTTTTGGGAGTCACTGAATTTAACATTGTCATTTTTAGCATTGGTGATGTTCATTTTGTTATCATATATTTTTTAGAGTGTATGTGGTTTAGTTGATTGAATGAATCCAGTGTAATTTTGTTGATTATACAGTGTATCTAATCACAAAAGAGGTGCCCAGTTGTTGTGGCAAAATGACAATATAATCCATTCTTACATTTCAAAATCATTTAAATATAGTTGTTTTGTCAAGAAAGGCAATATCATTTATTAAAGTATGCTGATTACTAAACTAGCTGTACCGTGTAATAACATTGCCTGATTTGTTAAATGTCAAGTCAAGTCAAGTCACCTTTATTTATATATCGCTTTTAACAATACAGATTGCGTCAAAGCAACTGTATAGCATTAAATAGGAAAATAGTGTGTCAATAATGTAAAATGACAATAGTAAACACAAATTTTTCAGTTAAAGGCAGTTCATCATTGAATTCAGTGATGTCAAGTCAATGATATCACTGGAAATGAAGTGTCCCCAACCAAGCAAGCCAGAGGTGATAGCGGCAAGGAACCAAAACTCCATTGTGACAGAATGGAGAAAAAACCTTGGGAGAAACCAGGCTCAGTTAGGGGGCCAGTTCTCCTCTGGCCAGGTGAAACCAACAGTTCAATTCCAGGCTGCAGAAAAGTCACATTGTGCAGAAGACTCATCTCAGGTGGCCGTCTGAGACAAGGTCTTTACAGGGTATCTGGGGCTCATCTACTTGTCCTGGTTTCCGCTGACTTTCGGGGCTGTAGAGGTTCTCTCTAGGTGCTGAGCCACCATCTGGTCTGGATACGTACAGGATCTGGTGACTACGGTGACCATCTGATCTGGATACAGACTGGGTCTGGGTGACTGCAGTGACCATCTGGTTTGGATACAGACTGGATCTGGTGGCTACGGTGACCTCAGAATAAGAGAAAAACGGACTAATATTAGCGTAGATGCCATTCTTCTGTCTTGGGTGTTATGGGAAGTGTTCCCTGTTCTGATTGTCCTAATTAATGCAGCCTAAAAATCCTTTAACAGATTTGAATATTAGAAATGTGTTAGTGTGTTATGTGTAAACCAGATTAAAGAGATGGGTCTTTAAGATTTAAACTGACAGAGTGTGTATTCCTCCCGAACAATGTTTGGTAGGCTATTCCAGAGTTTGCGGACTAAATAGGAAAAGGATCTGCCGCCCGCAGTTGATTTTGATATTCTAGGTATTATCAAATTGCCAAATTGAGTTTTGAGAACGTAGCTGATGTGGAGCACTAATAATGTAACAAGAGCTCATTCGAATACTGATGTGCTAAACCACTCAGGGCTTTATAAGTAATAAGCAAGATTTTAAAATCTATACAATGTTTAATATGTAGCCAGTGCAGTGTTGACAGAACCAGGCTAATATGGTCATACTTCCTGGTTCTAGTAAGAACCAGTAGTGTCGAATGCAGTGCTAAGATCCAGTAGAGAGATACAACCACGATCAGATAACAGATAATAAGAGCAGGTCATTTGTAACTCTAATTAGAGCAGTCTTAGTACTATGATACGGTCTAAATTCTGACTGGAAATCCTCACAGATACCATTTTTCTCTAAGAAGAAATATAATTGTGAGGATACTAGCTTTTCTAGTATCTTGGACAGAAAATGGAGATTCGAGATCGGTCTGTAATTAACTAGTTCTTTGGGGTCAAGTTGTGTTTTTTTGATGAGAGGCTTAATAACAGCCAGTTTGAAGGTTTAGGGGACATATCCTAATGACAGTGATGAATTAATAATAGTCAGAAGAGGATCTATGACTTCTGGAAGCACCTCTTTTAGGAGCTTAGATGGAATAGGATCTAACATACATGTTGTTGGTTTAGATAATTTGACAAGTTTATCCAATTCTTCCTCTCCTATAGCAGAGAATGAGTAGAACTGTTCCTCAGGGGATCTGTAGCACACTATCTGATGCGATACTGTAGCTGACGGCTGCATGGTTACAATTTTATCTCTGATAGAAGTTCATAAAGTCATTACTGCTGTGCTGTTGGGAAATGTCAACACCTGTTGATGCTTTATTTTTCTTAATTTAGCCACTGTATTGAATAAATACCTGGGGTTATTTTTGTTTTCTTCTAAAAGAGACGGAAATAATCAGATCTAGCGGTTTTTAATGCTTCTGTAGGATAGGGTACTTTCCTGCCAAGCAATACGAAATACCTATAGTTTTGTTTTCCTCCAGCTGTGCTTAATTTTCCAGGCTGCTCACTTTAGGGTGTGAGTGTGCTCATTATACCACGGTGTCAGACTGTTTTTCTTAATCCTCGTTAAGCGTAAAGGAGCAACTGTATCTAAAATGTTAGAAAAGTGAGAGTCCATAGTTTCTGTTACATCATCAAGTTGTTCTGAGGTTTTGGATATGCTAAGGAATTGGGATAAATCAGGAAGATTACTTACAAAGCAGTCTTTTGTGGTAGAAGTGATGGTTCTACCATACTTGTAACAAGTATTAGAATTTACAGTTTTAGCTATATGAAGTTTGCACAAGACTAAATATTGATCTGAGATATCATCGCTTGGCTGCATAATTTCAACACCATCAACATCAATTCCATGTGACAGTATTAAATCTAGAGGATGATTTCGACAATGAGTAGGCCCTGAGACGTTGTCTAACCCCAATAGAGTTAAGAATGACTAAGAATGCTGATCCCAATGCATCTTTTTCATTATCAACAGGGTTATTAAAATCACCAACAATTAAAACTTTATCTGCAGCCAGCACTAATTCAGATAGAAAATCAGCACATTCTTTAATAAAGTCTGTATGGTGCCCTGGTGGCCTGTACACAGTAGCCAGTACAAACATCACAGGGGATTTATCATTAACACTTGTTTCTCTGGATAATGTTATATGAAGCACCATTGCTTCAAATGAGTTATACTTGATGTCCGTCCTCTGAGAAATTCTGAAAACATTGTTATAAATTGAAGCAACACCTCCCCCTTTACCTATTGGACGTGGCTCATGTTTATAACAGTAATCTTGGGGGATAGAATCATTTAAAATAATAAAAAGTAATTTAAACAGTTTTATTTAATGAATCTGCTGAAAAAGATTTAGCTACTTTAAATCAAAAATCATTGTTCTTATGTCGGGTTCATTAATTGTATTTCCTTAATGGGTGAAAAGAAGATATTAAAAATGGAGGTACAAAATTTTTTAATAAAGGATCGTGTATTTTGTGTGCTTGTGAAAGGGGTTTGGTCCTACAAGATTCAACGTAAATTGAACAGACCAATCAAGATCTTGACAAAATATTGTGTCACTTGTGTGTGGCAAAGAGACTATTATAAATAAATAAAAAGATAATGAGTAGAGAGATTTGAAATAGAATAGAGAGTCAAGTAATGACTCAAAATCAGTAAAGTAAAGTAAAATTACATTTAAATAAAACAGAAATATTTGATGTGACAAATCACTCAATGATTGAATAATTAACAAATTAGTAACTACAACTTGGACAGTCTGTTTTCATGATCAGACAGCAGTAATGCTTTACAATAAAACAACAATATTCACAATAAAAGATATTTCATTGGCCAATCAACAAGAACACAGAACAATTTATCACTGTAGAACACAGGCACCACAGCTATTGTGCATTTGCTTGCCTCAATCCCACATAAATGGAACAGATTGCAGAAAACTACTGTTAACAATGGATTTATTAATTTAATTTGAGGACAGGGGAAAACAATTCTAAATAAGAGTAATGTTATACATCAAATTACAAGGAAATTTATATTAAGTGTTAATATTAATCGGCAAATCCCCACAAATCATTCTCTCGAATGTAAAGTAAATGTGGCACAAAGAACTGATGGCTCAATGCTATTTAAAGACTAAATGTCAAAAGTCCTTCATCCAAGTACAGTCAGTGGATCTGGGCCCTCCTGGCAGATCTGCTGGCTTGAATGACTGAATATTACAAACCCTTGCTAACACTCCTTTTATTTTACATCACCTCTCCACTCAATAATGCCCTTAACAATGCTCTTATTCTATGTAAGACTTAGTACAGCAGTAGTCAGGAAACAACTCAGTAGTCAGGATGCTTGAAGAAAAGATAATCAAAGAGGATATAGAATGGTGTCAAGCCTCTCCATATTCCAGATCTTCGTACATAAAAAGTTTGATTGCCCACCTGTGAGGGATCAAAAGATTGCACTAAAGATTCAAACAATGGAGCTGTCTACAACATAAATTGTTGGGTTATAAAGAAAATCTTATCTGACAGCAGTGAAAAACTAAACTCTTGGTACATTTCACACCCTACTGTTCACTATGGAAAATAGCCCAACATCATTACAGGGTTGTGCACTTCATCAGAAGTCCAGGTGAACAAGCCCAGTTTTCTTTACATGTGTGTTTTCTCATGTGTGCCTGTTTCTGTTCCAGATCATCACATGGTTTCCCTGAGTTTGCAAGCTGATCATTACCAGCTCTGCCTTATCTTCCCTATTTTTCTTATTTTTATACTAAGTTTTTGCTTATTTATTATTAGTCGGTCAGTCTCAGATTGTGCTACTATTTATCAAAATCAGTTGCAGCATCTCCCAGGTTTTTTGACTTAGTTTGACTCATTTCTTTGGATTACTTTATCTGGCTTTTTGATTATTAGTCGGTCTGTTGCTTTAGTCTGATATTTATATACAAAATATGTTGTGTAAATTTACGGTTATTCATTTGGCAGACACTTTTATCCAAAGTGATTTACAGTTGAGAAAAACAACAAGGAATTCATCATAAGATAGTAATAAAGAGAAGTGCCTGTTTTCAGTCATTGTACAAATCAATAATAAAAGCTAGCACAGGAGGATATTAAAGGGAAATAAGAGCATAAAAAAGTGAAAGAAGTAGAATGCTTTTTTTGTTTGTTTGTTTTTGTAGGAGGAGGCAATTAGATGCTCATGGAAGAGATGACTTTTCAGTTGTTTCTTGAAAAGGATACAGCAAAATCCCCATAGTTAAATCAGCTCTTCTCAAATACATATTGTCCCAATCTTACAGACTGTTAAAGTAACACTGAAGCAGAGTTACCACTGTTGAGAATTATGTGATTTGTTTTCATGTCTAAAAGCCTGGGCTGAGTTTCCTAAAAGCTTCGTAAGCCTAAGAAGTTCGTAAAAACGATCAGACGACTGTTCTTAATATTACAGTCTGTTTCTCAAAAGCATCGTAACTTAAGTAGCACTTGAAAATCATTGTAGATCTACGGGTGCTCTGGAGTAATCGTAAAGCCCTAAGTGCATTGTAAGAAGACAGATTTATACAGTCACCTGCAGGAAAATCGGCAGATTACACCTTTAACTTGATTCAAGTGCAGTGTGATTATAATATAAGAATTTGATTGGTCTTTATTGTACACTTTATGACTCGTTTTCTTATTTTTTTTTTTTTAATTAATTTATAAATGAAATAATAAAAAAAGGCAGAAAAAATAGAAATATACATCTTAATTAAATGACTGAAGAAAAAAAAAATTAATAAAAGAAGTAAAGTAGGAAATCTTTCTCTGTACTGTATATAAAGTATATTATATATTATTATGTAAAGTATAATATTATACACTATAATATAAGATAATATTGTATTGTATTATAGTTATCATATCCAAGTTGTCTGTCTGGAACGCAGCATTAGGTTAACGTCAATAAACGATCATGTACTACAATTATGAGCCATTCTAGAAGGTGACATTGCAGCACTTGATAAATGGATAGCGACTCCTAAGTAGCACTTAAAGCACAGCTACGTGTGATTGCTTTACGTGCATTTTTGGGAAACGCACTTGAAACAATAACAAATGATCATAAAATTACTCGTGGAAAATGCTCTTAAGCTCTAAGATCAATCGTTATCGGGAAACCCGGCCCTGAGCAGTATGTCCATAAATCAATCCTTTCTTTTCTTTTTAGTGAAAAAAAAAAGTGAAAAAAGTGAGACCTTGAGTGCCCGCCTAAAACTACATTAAGTTAAAATACCCTGTCTCAGAGTCGACCTTGAGTGCCCGCCTAAAACTACATCCAGCTCATCACCAGCCAATCAGCAACCTTGGGAAACCCCCTTTTCCATGACAATAAAGGGAACCCCCTTTACACAGCCAACGCAATAACTTACCTCCGGATTCTGAGCTGAACTGGTGCATCTAATATAATTTTAACCTTGCTAAGGAACTCACTGTGAGGGTTAATTAAGTGATTGATGGTTGTCCATGTCTATGCAATTTCACGTATTGCTGTAAACTTGGGATTTCACATTTTCATTCTCTTAAACTCATTCTTTCCTAACTTTCTCTATTCCTGCAACTTGTGTGAATGTGTGAGTGTGTGTGCTTGCGTGTTAGATTAGTTCATATGCCTTAGATTTATCTAATAAAGCCTTATTCATATTGAAAAGAGAAGTATCTTATGTTTTGTGCTTACAAGTTAATGTCTTAAACTGTCGATCTTGTTACTGTGCTAATTAATAGTGTTTTCACTATACATATTAATATCAGTGAATTGCTGGCCATCTCAGTGGTCAGCCATAAAACTTCCCTATAAAATCTTAAATGATTCCCTTTGAGCTAAATTGACCTGTTTCCCTTACAATATGTACTTTGAGCAGAGTTGATTTAACTCTGGGGATTTTGCTGTGCACCAACAGGTTACAATGAAAGAAAATGTCTTTGAAAGTGATTTTGTGCCTTTCTGCAATGGGACCATGAGCCGCCACTCATTTAACAACCGCAGGCTGCTGGAGGGGATGTAGATACATAGTAGAGAGCAGAGGTAGGAGTCTGCAGAGCCCGTGGCTGTTCTTTAGGCAAGCACCAATGACTTGAACTTGATGCGAGCCACGACTGGAAGCCAGCACAGAGAGAAGAGGAGCAGTATTTTCTTCCAGCTGTGCTCCATTTTTCAGGTTGCTCTCTTTATACAAGATGGCGCCGCTGAGTTCGGTCGTTCACAGCTCGAAACACTTAAGTGTCACCCTCAGTCAAAACATCACTAAGAATCGGTCTTATACTTATACTGAAATTTGCTTTTAGCTTCTTTATTAAAGTCTCCTACTCTTAGAAAAGTCCTACTTTTTTTGACACTTAAGTCAAAGCTTAAGACTATATTTAAGAGCATTTCTGGGAAGTTTTATGCATATGGGCCCAGGAATGATGTTTATAATAAATGGTTAATAAATACTTAAATGGAAAAACCCTGGTGATCTTTGTGCTGGTGTTTTTCAGTGCCAGTAGAAAGGTCTCTTTACTATCCCAAGTTATTGTAACTGTGACATAAATTGCCTATTGCCTTTAAGCTGTTAAGTGTCTTAAGGACTGTTCCACAGGTGCATGTGCAATGATTGTTTATGGTTCATTGAAAAAGCATGAAAAACATTGTTTTTTAAACATTTACAAATCAATCTTTAAATACAGCATCCTGAAAAAAAATGGGCTTTAAAAAAAGAACAGAAAGTCTGTTGAGAATCATAATGAATGAAGAGTTATTTACATTTTATTTGATGTATTTCAACCATTTTAAATGTAACCTTGTGAAAGCAGCTTCAGGGCTTGAGTTCACACATTGTCAGACCCAGATGATAGTGAGACTAATTTGCCAGAATAAATTAGGCAGTTGAAACTTCAGGGAGTATGATAAAGCAATATCAGTAATTTCTGCCCTGAATCAGAGGTATTATGTTCATGTCCCAAGGGAAAAGCACATCTCACCATATTGTGGAGATATTAGGAAATATGGCAGATTGGGGAATTATTTTACAGAAGAATTTGAAGGGGTGCTGCATGCTAGGAATCAGTCTGATCACTGTCAGAGTTGTTTTGTCATTTCTTTATTAAAAGGGACAACCTTGAGGTATGGGTCAGTGACTTTTTTTGAGTACTTCAGGGAAGCATTTAGAGTCAAGCACAGCACACCTCAGCTTCTACACAGTACTACAGTAGAAAACAACAGGGTTAAAACATAAGAGAGTTCTCTAATGTTCTGACACAAGGTTCTGAAATGTTCCCCTGGCACTGTAGCTTTTGGGAAATGGCCATTAAGTGTTGATTTCATAGAAGTTGTCTGGGATCTAAGTCTTAAAGGGGAACTTCATAAATTTGTATGAAGCCACCCTAGCCTTTAACATGCAAGAACAAAAAGATGTCACCTTTAGAAGATGTCCTTAAAGTGGTAGCCGGAAAAGGCAAAACAATTAGCGAGCTAACTGAAGCTAATTAAATGCTCTAGAGCAGGGATAGGCAACTCCGGTCCTGGAGGGCCACTATCCTGCAGAGTTTAGCTCCCGCCCTCATAAAAACTCACCTGCCTGTATCAATCTAGTAATCCCGAAAACACTGATTGCCTTGTTCAGGTGTGTTTAATTAGGGTTGGAGCTAAACTCTGCAGGACAGTGGCCCTCCAGGACCGGAGTTGCCTATCCCTGCTCTAGAGACTTGGCTGAGTTTGTGGTGTCACCACCCAATACCTCTTGGATAGCTGGTAGTCACGAGTAGTTCTGGTACCATCGTTCTGGTGAAAATGACAATATTCTCTTCATGCCTGGTTGGCTGAGCTCATGACTACCTAGAGGGATGGAGGTTGAGGCAATGGAATATACAATTCTGAATTGTGACTTACTAGATATTAAAGACATTTCTAGCCTTGAAAACTTTGGTTTTGGTGTGTGGTGCCCTTTTCCTCCAAACAATGCATTGTCCAACCACAAAATGTTTTTGGACAGCAAACAATCACATCAAATTTCATATTATGAAGGGATATAAATGCTTTTGTCAATTGCATAATGTCAAATAATCTGCCAGGAGCAAAGGTATTTGGAAATGAAAATAGAGGACAGGGTTCATTCTTTAACATTTTCTTGGTGTGGTGGAGACCCTATTTGTAAAGTAGAGAAGTGCTCTCAGTGATACCGGAGGAGAGGGCACAGCAAAAGCAAACTACTGATCCATGATGCTTTGCAGTGAGATACCAGAAGCTCATCCTGCAATAGTTCATCCTCCCAATGCATTAACTCAGTGTAACAAGAAAAAAATTATTAAGCATGTATTACTATTATTATTATTTGTCTTTCTTTCATCAACACTGATCACAATGATTAATCTGAGACTAATAGAAATACAAACTGTATGATATATTATCATGTATTTTTCTATCATCCTCTGCTCAATTTTTGTTCAGTCCATTATTTTCTAAGCCAGTTTATCATTACCATGATATACTGTAAATGTACTGGTGCATTCAGACCTAAACTGACATGATGATGTGGAATTGTGACCACAGCTTAATTAATGTATAAATTTGTCATAAGACTAGCTTGTTTGAAACAACAAAATATATAATATTATATTGTAATAATGCAATAACACTTTTATAATCATTATAAGTAATCAAATATTTTTAAATATGCATTATAATAAATAAAAAGATAATATTGATGCATACTGTTCATTCAATATTATGCCTCAGTTTTTCTTTAAAAAAATCTGTATCTTAATCCTACACTTGTTGTGGGATTGTGCTGATGTTGGCATAGTTTTGTGTTTTCTAATGTGGGTGGATGTGGCTTGATCATGTCTTTCTGTGATACAGCAGTAATTTTCTTTAGACCATCACGCTCTTGAGACAAAGTTTTCACTGAACATCCGGCACCCATCTGTCAGTACAGTGAAACCAAGGAAATACCAAGAGACTCCACTGTACCATTAATGTGCAGTAAAATGTAGTAAGTAACAGATTCGAGTTATACGCTCACTCTTTGAATAATACTGCTAAAACTACTTCACATTGCATTTCTTATTCCACCCAAACTTTGACTCTAAAACACATCATTCCCATCAATTGTAATATCTCCTTTCTAATGATACTGTGTTTATATTAATTAGTGGACTGTTCGCAGTGACCTTTGAGTGCTAATTCTTAACTCTCTTAGTGTCAGTTTATAACATCTCCATGTTATGCCACAGGCTCAGGGAGTAGCTGCACATAGGATGCAGACTGAACAAAGCATGCATCATCAGAGAGATATATGAAGCGGAAATCTGCGGAAGCGCACATAAAATGTGTAAGGAAATGAGCAACTCTGTTTTCAGGAAAATGCAAGCTTTAAAATTAATTTGCAAAAATTAAAGGAAATGTTGCTTTATTCCTGGACACACTTAATGCAAAATCATTATTGTATAAAATAATTTTTGCTTGGACAACTGATTAATGTACCCAAAGAGCATGAAAAAAAGAAAAAAGAGGAAAAAAAAGAGTTACTCCTCATTTTTCTAAACATATATAAACTCTTTCTTAGAGAGAAGCAAAGTAAGACATTTGGAGGAATGTATGAGCTGCTCTATTCTCTACAATGAAAGTGAAATGGGGCTAAATTAAGACCTTGTCTCAGATGACCACTGGGACAAGACCACAGGAAACAGATGATTCTTCTGCACAATCTGACTTTGCTGCAGCCTGGAATTGACCTGCTGGTTTCTTCTGGTCAGAGGAGAACTGGCCCCCCAACTGAACCTGGTTTCTCCCAAGGTTTTTTCTCCATTCTGTCCCCAATGGAGTTTTGGTTCCTTGCCGCTGTCGCCTCTGGCTTGCTTAGTTGGGGACACTTCATTTACAGAGATATCATTGACTTGATTGCAAATTATTGCACAGATACTATTTAAACTGAACTGAGCTGCATGATGACATCACTGAATTCAATGAATTCTGCCTTTAACTGTCATTTTGCATTATTGACACACTGTTTTCCTAATTAATGTTGTTCAGTTGCTTTGACTCAATCTTTATATAAATACAGGTGACTTGACTTGCTTAAATGCTTTCAAGTTCTAAAAAGAACAAAAAAGCTCCAAAAATTATCATATACATTTTTAAAAAGGTTATATGATCTATGTGCAGAAGTGTGTGTGTGTGCTTTGCGTGTGGAAGTAATTATTTATTGACTAATAATCTTGCTTGACAGCTATAATGATGTTTTACTCTTACTGATTAGACATGACATAATAGAGAGCAACTTTATTGTCCTTGGAAAAAGTGTGAATTCTTCATATTTGTGTAAGCTATTCCTTTAAGTAGTTGTGTGATCTTATCATTAAAAAGATCAGTTGTGTCACGATAGTCACTGGATTGTGTAAGATGTCACGTACATGCATGGCTGTTTCACATCTATACACACTCACATTCACACTTGGCAAAGCAAGTTTATTATATAGCACATTTCATACACAAATGGTATTCCAAAGTGCTTTAAATAAAATGAAGTCAAATTATCATAAAAATATAATCACAACAATAAAAAGAAGGAATTAAAATTATTTAAAAATTGATTTAAAATGAATTAAAACTGTTAAGAATATTACAATAATATTATACATAAAATAGAGTACAATCAGTTCGGATGTGGGAGGGTGCTCATTCAGTAAATTTGCACATATGAGAAGGAAGTTTAGGACAGGTCATCACCGGAGGCACAGTGAATCAGAGCTGTGATGTAGTGAGATGCGTTCTCTTCCTGTCTGTCAGTGTGTTTTACATCTGCACTCACTGATGGGGGGATGACAGAGCTCGGACCACCCATCCTCCATCCCTGCTGACGTCAGCCTTCATCTGAGTCAGGGAACAAACCAGCAGTCTCTCCTCACCCAAAGCTACACATATGGAAATAAAATATGCTTCAACTATATGTATTAGTTTTGCTCTTATTGTTCATTTAGATTAAAATGTGTTTATTATGTACAAATTAGATATGGGCTCTTGAAATGCATTGTTAGATTAAGTACATGATTCTCTCCTGCATTCTGCAAACTCCTTCAGTATCCCTCCTCCATCTCAACTCCATCCTCATGTCTAGTTATTACAAAATTTGTTCAAGTAAGACCAAGTTTTCACTTTGAACTCAGTTTGACTTTCAAGCTTGTCTCCTTCATTACAGACAGTAAGTAAAATATGTTTACCATCTCTTCCAATTCAAGGATAATATATACATGCAAACTTCTGAAATACGTACTGATTCAGTATCTTGGATTCAAAATATAAACCTGGAATTTTTTACACTGTTCACTGTTTTTAAGTAAGTGGATAAAAGTTTAGTCAGGAAACTGAGTGATGTAATCTATGCTAGCGATAATATTGTATACTACATGGTGAAAATAAAAAACTGATTGGCTTCTGCTCATTCTGCAGCCAACAAGCTTTTTCAACATTTATACACTGTGTTATTCATTGTTCACTATAAATTAGTCAGACTGTCAGCATGGTCATGAAACAGACAAAATGATTGTCATGTTATTTAACCTCATTGCCCTTTTAATATAAAAACCATATATGTATAATTGCCAAATAAAATATAAAATGGGAATATATACAAAATAAAATTGTGCATGATTACCACAAATATTATTCCTTTTTTAAAAAAAATGTAGAGACAAGAGTGTTATAGCCATAAGAACTGCTCATTATGAATGACGTCATTCTACAGTACTGCATGAACCTTCACCAGACATACTGAAGGGTCAGTAATTCATTCATATTGGTGAAATAAAATCTCTTATTTGCATTGTGGGAGTTTTAAATATTCTGGATAAGGAATGGAGAAAGCACTTTATCTCTCATTATTTATACTCTCTCTTTATCTCCTAGTTTGATCTCTCATACAGTGTTCGTCTGAAAAGATTACCAGTTGGCCTACATCAGTATCTGAAGGGGAAAAGAGAGAAAAAAAGATGGGTTGTGAAGTTGTGTGAATTACCGGGCACAACACTACATTATGTATGTTATAAAGCACACATAGTTAGTGAACATGTTTCATAATGGTCTTTGGGGCAGTGCATGCGTCTTGGTTTTAGATCTTTTGTTTGTGCTCTGCCTTAATGGGGGACATCATATATGTATATCAGATCTGCCAGAACCTAATTTCTTAACATTTTTGTTTCTAGTAATGTTGAAACTTCACTGAAAAAGTTAACTGAAATGACTCTAGATGGCAAAAGGTATTTCACATGTAATCTGCTAGTAATCGTATTTTGTACTACACAGCACTGAGTGGCCTCTGTTGCATCTGCAGCAAATGAACTCGCTTGTTGCAACATTTAAAAGGTAGTTCAGTGTTTGCTGTAAGCCAGACCTGCAGCATACTCTCAGAGTTGCTCCTCCTTCCCCAGAACCACCTGTCTAGATCTGCTATGGGGATTATGCATATTATGCAGGTTTATTTTGGGCAGGAGCAGCTTGTCTAGCATGCTTATTATAATAATAACAGAGACTTTCTACTGCTAAGATATACAAAGGTATGCTTCTATAGAAGTCTCTGTGCTTGCTCTGCAGCAGCAGCAGGAATAACAATACTAGTTGCAGCGTGTACTGTACAGCCAATCAAGTCCAAAGCCAAATACTATAAATTAACATTAAATTGTAAGTAAATGTGTGTCAGTGACAATTTTAACTTGTTTCGACCAAAGATCAGTTTTCATTGCTTCCTTTGAAGCATACTTAGGTGCTAGATTCTCAAATCATGCTGGATTCCATGGATCATAGTGTTTTGTCTTTCAATTCAATTCAGTTCAAGTTTATTTGTATAGTGCTTTTCACAATGCAAATCGTTGCAAAGCAACTTTACAGAAAATTACGTTTCTACAATATATTTAGTAGTAGCTTATCAGTGGTGACTGTCAGTTAATGTACAGTACATATGGCAGAAATATAATCAAACACCATTTACAGCAATTATTATTTTGTCTCTCTCAGAGAAGTGTGTAAAATTCTAAGACAACTTGAAATCATTTTGATTTTTCAAAACCAAATTATTTTTTATTTAACTTTTCAGTTTTTATTTTGCTGATAATATAATTTGTAATGGGGAAAAAAGCTCAATAAGGAAAAATGGAAAATAGCATTTTCTAACTTTTAGACCCAGCTGGTCATCAGATGATGTCAGCTCCTCTGCTTCTGCTAGTCTGTGAGAGAAATGTAAGCAGAGAAACTAGAGCATTGGTCATATTCATCACTGCGGTCTTCTCTCTTGCATGCACATGCACGCACACAGACTTGGTTTGAGTGTGACTCGTCAGAGTCTATCACTCTCCATTACAGCCCAGTGGACTGCTGCGTATGCTGTGTGCATAGCTGGACCACAAAACAGAAAATGTCAAGTGTGATAAGAGTTAGTGTATGTTCATATGCTGTGAAACTCTGCCTGGTGCAATCGCCCTCAGAACGCAACACGGCCTGTGGCCTTTGCTCAACTCTGCGGTGCTTTAGATGAATATCTCACTCCAAAATTATGAGCACAACTCCCTCACTTTACATACCTTGAGCATGGGAACATCAAGATCTTTCTTTCTTTTCATTTCATTTATAAATGACACTGTTAAAATTGCATTTAAAATACAATAATAGTGTTCATCCAATGAAATTCAATTTTAGTAATGTCATATGATATCCCCTTCAGCCAATAAAATAAAAGGCTACACTTTATTTTGATAGTCCACTTTAGACATTCTACTAACTGGTTACTACTTAGCAACTACATGTCAACTAATTCTCATTAATTTGCAACTACATGTCTACTAACTCTCAGAGTAGACTGTTTGGTTTAGGGTTAGTAGAATAAGTTGACATATACTTGCAAAGTTTCTCATAGTCAGTATGATATATGTTGTGGACCCATCAAAGTAAAGTGTTAGAAGATATTAAGCAGACAGTCTACTAATACTCTAATGACTGCTAGTTGACATGTAGTTGCAAAGTTCCCTTTCAGTCAGTCACTCTCGACATCACATTGGATGACCGACGAATTGGGATCTCACTTAGAGAGACCAATCTACTTCAAGTGTAAACTAAACGAGCCAATGCACATTGGTATGCGATTATTGCATCCAGCTCCCGCTGATCACAGCATAAGTATTGGTAGGCAGCAGATGCAGCGCATATTCAGCTTTTTGCTTCGGAGCCGAGCGATCGTTCTGCTCCTGACTACTCTACTGAGAGAAGAAGACTGAACGAGTTCAGCGTGCTCTTTAAGAGGTCTTCATGTTGGTGGTACGGTGCTTCAGTAGTGGTTTTCCCGTGTCGAGTGGGTTGCACACAGCAGGCTGCACTACCCCCTGTTTGTGTTGCAGTCGGCCATCTCCCCTTCAGCATGCTAAAAGAGCTTTTTCCCTAAAAAGCATTCACGGGGGCATCTTTTTAAAGGCGTCGTTGCGTGGCAAACTCGATGTTACGTCTTTGTAAAGACGATGTGGGTCTTGCTATAGACAACGTATCACCAAGGCATTTCTGGATTACCTGGCACTGGGTGATGGTCACGATCGCTGCCTCACATGTCTGGGCATTTTACAAGCTGAGGTGGCGTTTGTGGATGAGTTTTGTGCTCATTGTGGGAAGATGATCACCTCGGAGTTGCGGTCCAAGCTCTGTTTCCTCAAAGGGGCGGAGCTCCGTTGCCTCTGCCTCGATCTAGCTCTCATCATGGTGGCAGCCAGGCGGGGGCTACTTCAGGCAGTAGCATGTGTGGTCTGAGGATAACAGTGATATTAAAACCTCCAGGGAACCAACCTTCGGGGGACCATCGCTCGTCTTGCACTCCGCAACCAGTTGAGCTGCCTACGGAACGTACTGGCTCCTCTACAAGGAGTGTACCAGCAGTATCCATTGGAGCTCCTCCAAGCCGGAGCTTTCTGGAGAGGAAGATTTGTCAGCGCTGCTGTCCTCCAGGACTGTAGCAATGCCTAAATCAGATCCAGAAATAACGGCGATGGTTTCCCGGGCCACCGAGGGTAGATCTCGAGTGGAAATCTCCACCTTGTCCCAAACCCTCGAGGCTGGACAATTGGTTTCTCGGGGTGGCTCGTGCTGGTTCTCAGCACCCCTGCCTCAGTGCCTTTCTTCCCAGAGGTGCATGAGGAGCTCACCAGGTCATTGATGGCACCTTTTATTGCTGGAAACCGATATGCTGGTTCCTCCTCCCTCACCACCCTCGATGGTGGTGCAACTAGGGGGTATACGGTGGTCCCCCCAGTGGAGCGTTCGGTTGCGATGCAGTTGTGTCCTAATACTGCCTCCACCTGGCAGGGTGAACCGTGCCTCCCCTTCCTGGATCTGTAGGCACTCGTCTGGCCAGCGATGCTTATACGGCCTGTGGAGAAGCTGCCTCCACCTTACACGCTATGGTGTTATTGCAGGTGGTAATAACAGCAATAACATTACAAATGTTCAATGAGATGAAACAATTTGAACCGATTGTTCTCTGTGATAGATAAGTCCACTAGCTAGCTACCTGTTTAAGAGTCTAATAGCTGAGGGGAAGAAGGAGTTCCTTAATGTGGAAGTCCTGCAATTTACACTCTTATACCTCGGTGTTTAAAAGGCCTGCAGAGAGTGCAGATGTTTGTGGTCCCTTACAGTAGTGCTGCCATACCATGCAGTGATGCAGCTGGTCAAGACGCTCTCACCTACACAGCGTTTGTGCCCTGCCATAATCAGCTGGTCAAGACCTACACAGCTGTAGAAGTTGGAGGATCATAGGTGACAGCCAGCCTCCTCAGGAAGTACTGCACTGTTGTGCTTTATCCAGCTGGGTGGTGTTGAGTGTCCATGTGAGGTCTTCACTGATGTGGACCCAAAGACGCACACAAACCCCACCACAATCTCCAATTCAAAAACACAGATAAACAGTGGCTGGTGAGTTCTCCTCTTTTTCCTCAAGTCCACTATCATATCCTATCATATCTTGTCC
Source organism: Cyprinus carpio (assembly GCF_018340385.1). Taxonomy (NCBI): domain Eukaryota; kingdom Metazoa; phylum Chordata; class Actinopteri; order Cypriniformes; family Cyprinidae; genus Cyprinus; species Cyprinus carpio. The sequence continues at coordinate 2,615,771 of NC_056619.1, forward strand.
GTGTTGAGGGTAAGATTGTTGTCCTCACACCATGTCACAAGACTGGCCACCTCCCTCCTGTAGGCCACTTCATCCCTGCCAGTGATCCGTCCTATCACTGCGGTGTCATCAGCGAACTTCAGTATCTTCATACCATATCATAACTTTAGCAACATGGGGCCGTGCATTATCATGCTGCAATATAAGGTGGTGGTCATGGATGAATGGCACAACAATGGGCCTCAGGATCTCATCACGGTATCTCTGTGCATTCAATAAAATGTACCTGTGTTCGTTGTCCATAACATACGCCTGCCCATACCATAACCCCACCGCCACCATGGGCCACTCGATTCCACAACGTTGACCAAACTCCTCACCCACACAACGCCATACACACGCTGTCTGCCATCTGCCCTGTACAGTGAAAACGGGATTCATCCATGAGAGAACACCTCTCCAAAGTGCCAGACGCCATCGACTTCAAGTCGGTTACAACGACAAACTGCAGTCAGGTCGAGACCCCGATGAACACCAAAACAATTCATACAAGAAACCCTTTGGTTATGCAAACTGATTGTTGCAGCAGCTGTCCAGGTGACTGGTCTCAGACAATCTTGGAGTAGAAGGTGCTGGATTACTACCAAACTCTCCTGATATCCTTTGAAAATGGTTTAATGGTCTGCGGTTGTGAGTACTGCCAAATTCTCTGGAGATCCTTTGGAGATGGTTTATGGTAGAGAAATGAACATTCAATTCATGGGCAACAGCTCTGGTGGACATTCCTGCAGTCACCATGCCAATTGCACGCTCCCTCAAAATTTGTGAAATCTGTGGAATTGTGCTGTGTGATAAAACTGCATATTTTAGAGTGGCCGCCTAAGGCACACCTCTCAATAATCATGCTGTCTAATCAGTATCTTAATATACCACACCTGTGAGGTGGATGGATTATCTCCGCAAAGGAGAAGTGCTCACTAACACAGATTTAGACAGATTTGTGAACACTATTTGAGAGAAATAGGCCTTTTGTGTACATAGAAAAAGTCTTAGATCTTTAAGTTCAGCTCATGAAAAATGGGGGCAAAAACAAAAGTGTTGCATTTATAATTTTGTTCAGTGTAGATAGAGAGATAGATATTTAATTACTTTCCAGAAGGTAAATTTGTATTTGAATGTATCACGTTTTAGACATTTATAGCAGCACAAAGTGCAAATATACCAGCACAAATATAGCAGCACAAAGTAATACAAAATATTATTATAATTTTTTTTAAATATCTTTGAAACACTAAGATTTTGTTTCATTACTTTTCAGAAAGTGAAAATACGTATGAATGTGTAAAACCCTTAATATCCACCCATTAAACTCCAATATCTCAATAAATATCCCCAGTCTGCCCAAATAAATCAACAAATATCTAATGAAAAATTGATTCCCCATACTAGACCCCTTTAAAAATAGTAAAAGAAAAAAAAAGGTATTTAAAAAGTAAAAAAGTAAAAAAAAAAAAAACCACACTAAAAACCATTAAAAAAAAAAAAAGAAAAAAAAAGGTATTTAAAAAGTAAAATAAACTGAGAGCAAATGGAGACTTCTGCTTAATCCTTCCATCACATTATACTTCACAGAAACTAAATCATCACAAAAAACAGAAAACATCTCAAAAAATCTTTCAATAACACACAAAACTGAAGTCTACTATCAAGACTTCTCATAGTGAACCCTCAATATGAAAGAAACTATGTTTCACAAAAACTGAAGTCAAAGACTTCTCATAGTGGGCCTCAGGGTTATATATAGTAAATTTGATTAATGACAAATAATCAACTTAAAAATTACAATTTATAAAATATTTTAAATATTAGAAATATATTCAATAACTTATACCTGTTTTCATGTCAACCTATTTACATTACAATAAACTTAACTTATACCAACAAATTCTAACTTCATATAAATTAGACCATTTCATAACGACCACCGCCACCAAAGAGAGTGGGCCACTCGATTCCACAACGTTGACATGCAGCAAAGAATCTGCTCTACGCTGCTCCTCCTCGAACAATGAATATAAATCCATAGTAGTTAGTATAGTGAAAAATAAATTACAAACTCTTTGTCATCATTAATCATTTATAATTAGTATAGTGAAAAATAAATTACAAACTCTTTGTCATCATTAATCATTTATAATGCCATATCATTACCTTACTGTGCATTAAATCAGCGCACTACACTATATTGGATGACTCACACTTTGTCAAACTATTTTGAGCACAAATTAAACTGTGCTACCTATAAATCTTCTAAAATGCTAAAATGCTGCATAATTTTTGAGCACAGCTGGGTGTTTATCTTCTTTTAGTGCTGTACTGAGGTAAATGAATGCAGACGGAGCTGACGAGAGCAGCATGTTACTGCCATACAGCGAGCCTTAGATGAGTGAATGGGAGAGTTATGTAACATCTTTAAGACACATGCCCGAGTGTGTGACTGCCAGAAGACAACGCAAAGAGATGTGAGAGGAGAAACATTGCTGCTTAGATTGGCAATGGGTCATTTTTATTATTAGAAGTGTTCAGTAGAGCAGCAGTAAGCAGCCTGCTGATCTGCTGATACTCTGACACTGAACATGTCATGTATTATCACAATGTTATCTCAGTTGCCTGATGGCACCACAAGGTTTCACTTGCATGTATCCTGTCAATGTATCATGTCAAAGGCAGAAGAATCAGTGAAAAAAAATCTATTTAAATTGAATTTAAAATGTACACTTATTTTTTTATTGATATTTATTATTCTAGTCTAGTCACCTTTATTTATATAGCGCTTTAAACAAAAAAGATTGCGTCAAAGCAACTGAACAACATTAATTAGGAAAACAGTGTGTCAATATTGCAAAATGACAGTTAAAGGCAGTTCATCATTGAATTCAGTGATGTCATCATGCAGCTCAGTTCAGTTTAAAAAGTATCTGTGCAATAATTTGCAATCAGGTCAACGATATCGCTGTAAATGAAGTGTCCCCAACTAAGCAAGCCAGAGGCGACAGCGGCAAGGAACCAAAACTCCATTGGTGACAGAATGGAGAAAAAAACCTTGGGAGAAACCAGGCTCAGTCGGGGTGCCAGTTCTCCTCTGACCAGACGAAACCAGCAGTTCAATTCCAGGCTGCAGCAAAGTCAGATTGTGCAGAAGAATCATCTGTTTCCTGTGGTCTTGTCCCGGTGGTCGTCTAAGACAAGGTCTTTACAGGGGATCTGTATCTGGGGCTCTAGTCCTGGTTTCTGCTGTCTTTCAGGGCTGTAGAGGTCCTTTCTAGGTGCTGATCCACCATCTGGGCTGGATACATACTGGATCCGGGTGACTGCAGTGACCCTCTGACTTGGATACAGACTGAATCTGGTGGCTACGTTGACCTCGGAATAAGAGAGAAACAGACTAATATGAGCGTAGATGCCATTCTTCTAACGATGTAGCAAGTACATCGGGTGTTATGGGAAGTGTTCCCGGTTCCGGTTTACCTAATTAATGCAGCCTAAAAATCCTTTAACGGATTTGGATATTAGAAGTGTATTAGTATGTTATTTGTAAGCCAGGTTAAAGAGATGGGTCTTTAATCTAGATTTAAACTGCAAGAGTGTGTCTGCCTCCCGAACTATGTTAGGTAGGTTGTTCCAGAGTTTGGGCGCTAAATAGGAGAAGGATCTGCCGCCTGCAGTAGACTTTGATATTCTAGGTATTATTCGTAGAACTATTTATTTTTGGTGCATACACATAATGAGACAGAAGCATCATGTCATATCAAACAACAATTGACTTTTATTGAATGGGTAAAAATTTTTTAAAAAGTTTTCAAAATATCTTTTGTGTTTCACATAAGAAAAAAAATGCATACAGGTTTAGAACAACATGACTGTGAGTAAATGCTAATTTTTAGATTTTAGGAGTTTAGGGACCAATTTTCACTATTAACTAGTTGCTTATTAGCATGCATATTACTGTCATATTGGCTGTATATTATTACTTCAAAGCACATATTGAATCCTTCTGCATGACCATATTTTAGATCATTTAATCCATGCCAGACCTAAACTTAATAACTACCTTACAAAATATTAAGCAGCAAATTAGGAGTCTATAGAGGCAAAAGCCATAGTTAAAAATTCATAGTTAATAGTTAGTTAATAGGTAAAATTGATCCCCAAAGTAAAATGTGACTGTTTCATAATTATTGAAGGTAACTCCTCAATAAATTCCCTATATGTCTTTTTCTTATTGAGTTTTGTTTCACAGGCATGTGGTTTGATTTTGTGATTTTCTGCTATTTTGTCTGGAGATCCTCTCAAGGTCTGTCAGGTTGGATGTGGACTTTCGGATGTGTATCTCCAGAGATGTTCAGTCAGGGTCAATTCGGGGCTCTGGCCGGGCCACTCAAGGACATTTACAGAGTTGTCTCTATGCCACCCTTGCACTGTCTTGGCTGTGAGCTTAGGGTCATTGGCCTGGTTAAAAAAAAAAAAAAAAAAACTTTCTGTCTATCTCTTCATCTCCTTATTTTGCTTTGTTCAGCTTACCTTCTCTTTTGTAGTCTTTCACAGATGTGCTTAAATACAATCGTGTCTCTGAGCTCTTCAGGCTCTTCTGACCTCATGCTTTAATCATATACATTTTCAGCTGTTAGACCTTATATAGACAGGTATTTGCCTTTCCAAATCATGTTCAGTCAAATTATTATTTTTTTTTTATCTTTGTAATAAATTTGAAAAAGCTACAGTGTAAAAAATGTGAGGAAAAAACGTGAATACTTTCTGGAATACATTGTATATAAATATATCAAATCAAAGGGGAGATTTAATGCTTTTGATCATATAGTCCAAAACAGTTCAATCAATGCATCAAATATTGCAGTCTGAGCAAACGGCCACTGCTGAAAGATATGGCACAAGAGTGGATGGAGAATGACTGATAGGGTGAAACCAACCCTGACGCTGAGATGGGCTGACAGGTTCTGTTTGTGTGCATGGTTAGACTGTGATAAGGACTGACCGCGTTGTCTCGTAGAGGTTATGCCATTGCCAGCAGTGTGGCTGACACAATGAATGAAGCTCCAATTCCTCATCAGGTCAGTCTTCTGCAAGAAGCCCACAACACGTCCCTGTATACACCGACACACAAGGTTTGTGAACCTTTCCTTTTCATTTCCGGCAATGGTGACCAATGCTAGCTGTGGAAATGATGTGTTTAGCAATGGGGCATGGTACGCTGTCATCAGCAGCAGTCTGATCTTGCCAGCATGACTCAAGTTTTCCTGCAGGCCACAGTCCCACATTTGTGCATGTACTGCACTTACTTATAGGATCTATTTTAGACACGCTTTCCCCTTAGGATGTGGCCACATCCTCCTCAGAAGGGGGGTGTGCAAAATGCTGGATAATGCTGAAATAATCTACAAACAATTATGCAAATGCAGCAGCTGATGCGATAGTATAGCTTTACATTCAAAACCATAGACGATGCTCAAATTACAAGCATCATTCTTTTAGAGTAAACAGTGTGTATTTATAATACAATAATGATGTTTTTCAGTAGTTTGCCACCTTGTATGTGTGTGTGTTTAATGCATTGTCTAGATTTTACACTGTATAAAGGCATGGGCCTGAATTTTATTGACCCAAAGTGTTGTTTCCATTTAAAGCTTGTCTCTCTATGTCCTTTGCAGATATGTGCCAAAGCCTGTCCCTTGTAAACTTGTAAAGACTCTTGTAAGGAAGTGAGAAAATGAGCAAATCTGCTGGGTAATCCTCAGAGAGCACACCTCACAGGAAGGCTTGTTTGGATCAGTTTCAATTCTGGAGAGGCTGAGGTCATTTTGTCCTTTGAGTTTTGGAAAAGAAAAAAAAGAAAAAATAAAGTGGTAGATGGAAATGTAAGATTTCAATATTCAAAAATGTATTAATATTTTAATATGTTTTCATTTTACAATATTTAATAGTAATAGTGACTAAGTGTGTATTTTATATGCTATATAAAAATCGTATATAAATCTTATATTATATATAACTTTTATATATATGAACCACAAAGCATGTAAATTGGCTATTCATTCATTCCATAATGTATCATTTATAAAAATTTGGATTTTGACAAAATGATCAAGCTCTGAATGGGGTGACATCTCCTTTGTTTAATATTTTGACAGAATGAGTTAATACTGTGTCTATACTGACCTCTGCTGGCTCATTCAGGCACTAGGGTGAATTGTGTAACCTAGTGAATTCTAATACAGGGTGTTTATCATTTCCTATTTGTACATCCTAGTTTCCTTGTGTTCCAGGTCATTTCTCTTAAGGCATTGGTCTCAAACTCAATCCCTGGAGGGCCAAAGCTCTGCACAGTAGCTCAAACACACCTGATCCAGATAATCAAGGTCTTCAGGATAACTAGAAACTTCCAAGCAGGTGTGATTTTGAGTTAAACTCTGCAGATCTGTGGCCCTCCAGGAAATGAGTTTGAGACCTCTGTCTTAAGGCCTGTTTACACTGAATGCAATACAAAAGGTCTGTTTACACCAAGACTGGCACAAATAAAAGCTACAACGTACAACAAAAAGAAACATTTTTAAAACCACAACAATACAGTAGGCTACTTTTGTGCATCAAATTTACTTAATGTGGAAATCTCCAACGTCACCATACATTTATAACATGGGGGCTGCTTTTTTCTTTCAGTACATTTATTTTTTGTTATTTTTTTTCTCCATTTATTCAAGTAAGATTTTTACACAGTATAGTGTATTCATAAAGTATTCAGAAGCCCTAATTTTTTTAACATTTTGATATGTTGCAGCCATACCAAAATACTTTGTTACTTTTAACATCAGTCTAAATTCCCTTAAAGTGACAGCAAAGTATTCAGTCCCTTTGCTATAACACTTTAATTTAAAAAAAAAAAAAAAAAAAAAAAAAAAATGAGCTCAGGTGCATTGAGTTTCTCTGAATAACCTTTGAGGCACAGTGGCCTCCATAAGGTCTTAAATGGAAGAAGTTTGGAACAGCCAGGGCTGCATTTCCAAAAAGCATTGTAAGCTTAAGTACATTGTAGACCCATTGAAACCAATAGAGCAACAATCAATTTAGGCTGACGATGCTTTTGGGAAATGCAGCCCATGACTTGAGAGGTGACAAATAACCCAATGGTTGCACTGGTTGAGCTCCAGAAACTTGCAGAAGAACAATCAGCACTGCAACACTCCACCGATCCTGATTGCATAAAAACCCTTAAGTAGAGACTATATTAATGGCAAAACACAGCAATGGTAAAACTGTTGCTATAGTTATGAAATCTATTTTTAATAGTTCTGGCAAAACACAGCAATGGTAAAACTGTTGCTATAGTTATGAAATCTACCACAATAAACAGAACATAACAGACCACTGATTTATAAAGAAGTTGAACCTTTACTACAACTATACAGCTGTGCTACAATATTTGCATTTATTAAAAAGTCTTTAATAAACAGTTTTTATGAGTGTATGCACACAGTAGAGAATTTGTGTAATAAATGTACAGGGCAATCCCCCAGTTATGCATTACAGTAATCTTTGAGGCTTTTAATGCTTTTAAGCATTAGTACACCCAGGTTCCTAACTGACAACATATATATCAAATAGTACACAAAAAAGTTTTACAAATATTAGAAATCTGTCTTTCAAACAGATTGCTATCAAATAGTACACCCAGGTTCCTAACTGACAACAGATATTTGGCAGAGTTTCTATCAAGAGTTAGACATTATTCTTTAATATTATGTGGTGAGATTTTTGGTCCTATGATGTTTCATCGGGCGTTGAAGAAATACAGAGCTAAGTATCATCAAATTTAACTCCATGTTTCTTAATAATATATGGTACTCCATACTAAACTTTTGATTGATATGATACCTCTTTATTTAATGAGCCAAAGTGAAAATGCTCAGAGAAGTATGATTTGAACCATACCAAAGAAATCCAGAAATTCCAAGCCAATCTGAAAAATTTTTTGGTCGATAGTATCAAAGGCAGCGCTAAGGCCCAGTAACACTAACAGAAAGATGTAACCCTGATCGGATAATAAAAGCAAGTCATTTGTAACTCATTTGCAGTTGAAATGCTATGTTATGAAATGGTCTAAACTAGACTGGAATTTCTTTTGTGAAGATGTTTCTAGTATTTTTGAGATGAAAAGGGAGATTTTAATTTGTTGTGTTAACAAATTCTCTAGAATCAAGTCTATAGTGTGTTGTCTGGCACAATACTATAGTAGAGAGTTGCATGATTATAATTTGGCATACAGTGGTGGCCAAAATTGTTAGAACACTAGTATTTTCACCAGCTAAAAAATGGTTTTAGGTTGGTTATTTCTATCTTTTGCTGTAGTGTGTCAGTAAGAAATACCAGTTTACATTTCCAAACATTCATTTTGCCATTAATTGTAATAATCCAGTGAGATTTTTGACAACAGCCAGTGCTCCACGCAGAGATCTGATCTGATCTTCATCCAGTCTGTCTGTTATTACATGAAGAAACAGAACAAACTGAGACAGACTAAATCCAGAAGAACTGTGGCAACGTCTCCTAGACACTTCAAGAAAACTACCTGCAAAGATACAGTACTGTTAAAAGTTTTAGACACTTGTGTAAAAATACTGTAAAATGAGGATGCTGTCAAAAATGTCATAAATAGATTTTCTTCATCAAACAACTTCTATTAACTAAATTAAATCAACATTTGCGAAAATCAGCTGCGATAAATTCTCAGTGCAGTTGCTTAGGGCCCAGAGGAACATTGCGCTCAGTGATTTCTCTCGGCAACGTCACCGGCGCAGTTCACCCCCCCGCTCTCCGGTGTGCTTGGCAGAAGAGAGTCTTCGCTAAGGCGTAGGCTGTGCCCCAATCAGCTCGCACTCACACTGGCGGGTCAGAGATCTTTACTAAAGTCAACGGGGCGGAAGCCCGAGGATATACGCGCATTCCGCCCATTGAGGAATTCATCGCCGTGCACCTCTGCCCCTCCTCTGCCTCCCTGAAGTCAGGTGCTAAGCTGCCATCAAGGTCCTGCTGTCTGACCGCACAAGTTGTGGACAAAGCATACGCCACCTTGGGAGAAGTGATCTCTGTGCTGCACATGATGGCAGTGCTCCAAGTTTTTCAGGCGCAGCTCCTGAAATCCCTGGACGAGGGCGAGGCATTTAAGAATTTATGCACCGCAACGGATTTCGCACTTAAACCCACAAAGAAGACGGCCCAGGCGATCGGACGGAGCATGGGTTACATGGTTGTGCTCCACCGGCACCTGTGGCTTACACTCACTGAGCTTAAGGACGCGGACAGGAGGGTGCTGCTCAACGCTCCTGTATTTCCATCCGGCCTCTTTGGAGACGCAGTGGAGGCTATCGAGGCTATTGTGCTTCTGAGAGGCACAGAAGCGCTCCAAGGTGATGAGTCACTTCCTCCCACGCCGGGCTGCAGCGCAGCCCCCTGCACATAGTAGCTCCTCATCTGCTTCCAACTGACTGTCGAAGCGGCCCTCCTCTGCTTCATCCGTGCCGGACCCAGAGCCGTCTGTTTGTGCCAAAACCCCGTGGCAGAGGACACCGAAGGAGCTTCACAGCTTCAAGAAATGCGGCCGTCCCGGGGGAGCTCCCCCACCAGAACAGAAGCCTCATTCCTGGCGGGAGGGTGCAGAGGAGGAGAGCGACGAGCTGCCGCGTAGCGAATACGGGAATGTCTGTGTTGTGTATGTTCAAAATGCAATAAAGTTTGTGATACCCTCACAAAAAGAGCTTTTTTCTCCACCTTCAGTGATAGCGGCTTCACACTCTGCCATGAAACCATCAATAGAGTCGGGCTTGCAGCTTCCCTGTGTATCTGGCGATGCTTATGCCCCTTTGGAAGGTGTCAGACCCCCGCAGCCACGGCTTGCTCTCAACACCTCGCACATACACACGTCCGTGTCGCTCAAACATTCAGTAGGCTCGCGCTCCCTGTTGATCGGCAAGGCACGACCCTCGCTAACATACAGCACTCCCACTCATCCCGTGAGCTTTCTGAATACGACCCCGGCATACACCGGCATTGCTCAGAATTCAGAGGAAGTCTTTTTGCACATGGCGGTCCATTCCAGGCATTTCGGATTGAGGTTAGAGAATGGCTACTCGCAGACCACCCCGGTTAAATGTCATGGTCATGTCAACAGTTCCAGCACACAACGAGCCGGTGCTGAGGCAAGAAACACACGATAGAAGTGCTCCCACTGAGCTAAAGAGAGAGAGCAGGTTTTACAGCCAGTACTTTGTCATTCCAAAGAAAGATGGTGATCTCCATCCAATCTTAGACCCGAGACCCATCAACCGTGCATTATACAAACGCACTTTCAAAATGACAACCCTAAAGCTGATACTCGCACAGATTCGACCCAGAGTTTGGTTTGTTTTGGTGGACCTGAAAGACATATATTTTCATATCCAGATCGCCCCTGGTCACAGGCGCTTTCTGATATTTGCGTTCGAAGGCATAGCATAGGCATAGTTCACGGTGATGTCATTCTGGCTAACGCTGGTGCCACGTACATTTACAAAATGTATGGATGCGGCACTTTCCCCTTTGAGAGCAAGCGGAATACGCATATTGAATTATTTGGATGATTGACTGGTCTTGGCCTATTCAGGGGATGTGCTCAACAGCCACAAACGTGCTCTGTTACTTCATCTGTATTGGTTAGGTCTCTGTGTAAACAAACAGAAAAGCATGTTACGCCCCAGCCAGTCAATCATGTATCTGGGGGTGCAGTTGGACTCAATCTTGATAAGCACGTCTGAGCCGGGAGCGCATACAACACTTAATGTCCACTCTGAATGCATTCAGGCTGGGCCGTCCCATAGCACTGAAGGAATATCAGAGGCTCTTGGGGCGGATGGCGGCAGCCACGATGGTCTGTCAACATGGTCTACTCTATATCTGGCCCCTCCAGATATGGCTGAAAGCACACGTACCGAGAAGGGTATGGAAGACGGGCCATGCCTGCATTGTGGTCACTCGCAGATGCTTGAACACGCTGAAACCATGGCGAAACCCCAACTTGTACCAAGCTGTGCCAAAATGGGGCTTGTTCAGGCAGCAGAAAGTAGTCACGACGGACGCGTCGACGACGGGCTGGGGAGCTCACTGCAACGGCGTACTGGCCTCGAGCTACTGGACAGAGTCGGAGAAAACGTGGCACATAAATGTGGGCCGATCACCATCTGCTCTCCATTCAAGCAGCGCATGTTCCAGGCTGCCTGAACAGCAGCGTGGATATGCTATCGAGGGACAGGATTCCTCATGGAGAATGGAGACTGAACCCAGGGGCAGCGAAGCTGATCTGGGAACAGTTCGGGATAGCGGAGGTAGACTTGTTCGCGACAGAGGTCCTGTCGCTGAGTACAACCCATGGTTCTACCTGCAGCCACTAGCTGTTTGACTGTGCGGGTGGTTTCGACTAGGTGTAGGTGGATCAGGGGTGGGGCGATCATCATATTCAGACTGTGGCGCCCCGGATGTGGCCATTCTCTATGTGTGTTAGTATTGTGCCCAGCATTGCCGCTCACATGCTTCATTGTACTGTTATATTACATACTTGTATGCTTTTGGCATGACTATAATGTCTAAGCTTTGTATGGCGACAGCACTGCATCTTTCTCTCAATAAGAGAACTGCCATCAGACATGGATTTTGAGTAACCTGATTGGATCCCTGAGCGGGAGTCTACATCCAATCCCCTCAAGGCATTTAGCAGGATCATATTTGATTGGTTGGGGATTATTTTTAGTGTCTTCCAAGAACTGTTCATGCTAGCTATGCTGAGGCCAAACCTTTTTCCTTTGCTGCATCCACGGCATTGTTCTATACTGTCCCCAAGGCGTTAACGCCATGTCGAGAGAGTTTTCGAGACGGAACATCTCCGGTTACTGTCGTAACCTCGGTTCCCTGAGAAACGGGAACGAGACACTGTTTAGGTCTGCTGTACTGTTGGTTCAGTCGGAAGTTTCTGAACTTATGCCACCAATACGGCACATTATATATTGGCGGGAGCCCCACCCCATTCACCGTCTTGGCTGGTATTGGCCAGTGAGAGTTGCAACTTCACTGGCGTGGTGCAATAAGATTTCAGGTAGGTTAGGAAGGAAGGGAGTTCCCAAGGCGTTAACGGCATGTCTCATTCCCATCTCTCAGGGAACCGAGGTTACAACAGTAACCGGAGACATTTTAAAACAATGTCTGCGTCAAAATTGCATATAGGCAATAAACAGTATTTTAAAATATTATGTCCAAAAACATAGCATTCATTTAACAGTAGATGAATAGAACCCAGATGACTTATAGGATGTTTTTACATTGTACATTTTAAAGGAACTAAACCCAGTTCACTTAAAGTGAACCAGAAAGGGAACCAGCCAAAAGTAGCCTCAGTCCTTTTGATGTTCACAATATAGTGGACTCAAAAGAGAACCCAGCTCTTTTCTTGGTCATCTTCAGCACTTAAGTGATCTGAGACCCATTCTTGTTTATACCACAACTTCATACACACAAGTACAAACAAACACACACACACACATCACTTGATCACAGATCAGAGATCGTGCTCATACACGGAAATACTCATGAGCATGGACACTTGTTGCAAGTTTTATTAATAAGTAGCTTCAATATTTCTCAGCAACTAGGGGGTAGATGTTTTAAGTTACCAAATTCACAACTTCACTTAAAAAATCTTATACTCACTTTTTATGTAGATGAAGTTGGACCACGAATGATTCACGCAAAGATTTAGGTAGATCGGGGGCACATTCTATGGTGCATACTCTGTGCCAAAATTAAACAATGGAACGACTGACCGAATGTCAAATCGAATTTCTTGAGCACTGAGTGTCTACACTGCAGGTGACCCGCATGATGACCTGATGTGACATCAAGTAACAAATCAAATTACATTAATAGTTTTTCTTACAGCACTTTAATGTAACGGCACAGCCACTGTAGTTTAAAAATTTGTTATATTACCATTTAATTTAGTTATTTTTAAAATTCCATATAAATGCTTTACCCATGTCAAATGAGACACTCATGAGTCCATTTTCAATTCACCTCTAAACAGCTTTCAGTGTAGCATAGTGAGATGGCTTAACATATTTGCATGTATTGCATGTATTATTTGCATGTATTATATGTGACCTTGGACCACAAAACCAGTCTTAAGTCACTGGGGTATATTTTAAGCAATAGCCAAAAAAAAAAAAAAAAAACACTGTATGGGTCAAAATTATCTATTTTTCTTTTATGTCAAAATCATTAGGATATTAAGTAAAGATCATGTTCCATAAGATATTTTGTAAATTTCCTACCGTAAATATATCAAATTGCATTATATGCATAATAATATGCATTGCTAATAATTCATTTGGACAACTTCAAAGGCGATTTCCTCAGATTTTTTTTTTTTCACCCTAAGATTCCAGATTTTCAAATAGTTGTATCTTGGGCAAATATTGTCCAATCCTAATAAACCATACATCAATGGAAAGCTTATTTATTCAGCTTTCACATAAAAAATTGACACTTAAGACTGGTTTTGTGGTCCAGGGTCACATATTTAAATTAATATTCACCAGGTACATTACAATGAAAAAAGAAGAGCATGCAACAGTTAATGGCAGATAGTTTCCTATGAGTAACTATATATTTATTCATCACGCACAGTGTAATGATTGTCATATTTTACATTCTGAAAGTTGAAACAAAGAGGGAAAAAGATAAGGAAATGAAATCATTTAGTGTGTATCCTGCATTATGACACCACTTACAAATATCTACCAAATTTAAATTTAGTTCTGGTTACAAAGAAATCAACTAATAATAATAATAATAAAAAAAAAACACCAACAAACAAATAACTCACTGAAGGTAATAAGCTGGAACATAAACACAGTGGATACTCATGTTCAGGTCAATGTGCAATTTAATTAAATATATTCATTGGTATCGGTATATGCAAATCAGTAAATGTTCACATAATCATTTAGTCATGTATGGACCCTTTTTACATCTCCACCCTATGGTAGTTGCTGGATAGCAGGGTAAACCTAAATGGGAAACAATAACCAATTATTTAATGTCGTTGTTCCAACAGCAAATAAAAAAGTTCACAATTGCATTCCCATGACTTTCCATAAGAGTGGATTACAAAGAAGGATTATGGCAATCCAAAGAGGGACAGATTCCAAATTTACAATAACTCCAACAGCAGCTGTATTAGTAATCACAGCAGTGTTAACACTTTAACACTCTGCTAGATTTAGTTTTGTTGATCATTGCAGAAATGTGTCATGGCAGTCTGTGAAAGGGTCCATGGAGATAAAACTCAATCAAGCCAGATACTGCATGAGTCAGTGGCTTTCCAGAAGCCAAGCAAGCTGCTTACACATCTCAAGAAGCAGGTTACAAAAATATAGAACACACTGTCCCAACAGTTGCTTATCTTTAAACAAAACAGACTGTGTAAAAGCAACTGAACAACATTAATTAGGAAAACAGTGTGTCAATAATGCAAAATGACAGTTAAAGGCAGTTCATCATTGAATTCAGTGATGTCATCATGCAGCTCAGTTCAGTTTAAATAGTATCTGTGCAATAATTTGCAATCAAGTCAACGATATCGCTGTAAATGAAGTGTCCCCAACTAAGCAAGCCAGAGGCGACAGCGGCAAGGAACCAAAACTCCATCGGTGGACAGAATGGAGACAAAAACCTTGGGAGAAACCCAGGCTCAGTCAGGGGGGCCAGTTCTCCTCTGGCCAGACGAAACCAGCAGTTCAATTCCAGGCTGCAGCAAAGTCAGATTGTGCAGAGGACTTCACTGGTTCCTGTGGTCTTGTCCCGGTGGTTGTCTGAGACAAGAGCTCATTCAAATACTGAGGTACTAAACCATTCAGGGCTTTATAAGTAATAAGTAAGATTTTAAAATCTATGCGATGTTTGATAGGGAGCCAGTGCAGTGTTGACAGAACCGGGCTAATATGGTCATGGTATGGAGATGTGTTGATGATGTGTGTGAGTGCTGGTAAGAGTGTAGGAGCGATTGCTTGGAGAAGGTGAGAAGGGATTGGGTGTGGAGGGCATGTTGTAGGATGACTGGAGAAGAGAAGTTTTGATACTTCTGCCTCAGTGAGGGGACAGAAGGAGAAAATGGGAGTTTTAGCAGTGGGTGTGGTTTGTTTTGAGGTCCTGTGTGTGTGGGGCTGAGAAATGACTACTGATTGTTCTAGTTTTGTCTGTTGGTGGGAGGCGGTGGAGGGGGGCAGAAGAAAGAACTGAATGTTTTAAAGAGATTACGTGTGTCTGGAGTATGAAGATTTGGCAGTATGGACTTCAGCAGAGAAAGATAGCTGCAAAGACTGATACATACTCAGGTCTGGCTGATATTTTGATATGCGCCATTTTCTCTCTGCTGCCCTGAGTTTGGACCGATGCTCATGAAGAACATAGGTTAACCAGGGGTTAGAAGGGGCAGCGTGTGCTGGCCTGGAGGAGAGAGGACAAATATTGTCTAGATAAGAAGTTAAAGTAGAGCATAAAGTGTCAGTTGCTGCATTCACATCCAGAGATGAGAAATGTGTAGGTGAGGGAAGCGAGGAGTATACTACAGAAGAAAGATGGGAGGGTGAAAGGGGGCATAGGTTTAGTTTAAAAGTAACCGGAAGAGGGGTTGGTGGCACAAAATGTAGTTTAAATGTATAAAAATTTAAATGTATAGAAATTATATGTAGGGGTTCTTGTTTTGATTGTAGTGATAAGTTGTTTGAGATCGAATGAAGCAAAGAGTGAATGGAAGTCTGTAGCATAAGGCTTGTCCAGATAAATGTTGAAGTCGCCAAAGACTAAAAGTGGACTGCCATCCTCCAGGAATGAGGACAGCAGCCCATCCAGCTCCTCTTGGAAGTAAAAAAAAAAAAAAAAAAAAAAAAAAAAAAACATCAGTTTGTATATTGGACGTCCCATACTATATGCACAACTGATATACTGTAACATATTTTATTGCAGTGTTTTTAAGATATGTTACATTTGACAGCTGTAGTCGGGGAAAATAAAAGAAAAACACTGTAGTTAAAATCTTTAATATTCACAGATTAAAGTTTAGTACTTATGAAGTTATGTGCGTTTCTTAGAACGAATTCAAGCAGGATAAATGTCAAGCCTATGAGCCTGTGCTTATATATTCTCTAAGCTACACAGTATTAAACCATATTTCAGATTTGGAACATTTAATGGGTGTGCAGTATTATTTATATAATATGAAATATGTTATATTATCCTAAATAAATGGTGGTTTACTTTGCATCGGAGAATTAAAAGTGGTAGCCTATTTTAGTGAGCTAGGCTAGATGGATTTATATGCAAAATGTCAATATTCTCACATATTAGGCCTATATTTGTCACAAATACATTTTTAATTTATATTTAAAAATTCCTTCAATAAAACAGCATGCATTTTTGTCACGCACATACTTTGTTATTGTTACCTGTCCTTTATTTTGACAGATAACTTCTTGGGAAAAAGATATCTGTCTGTACACTGATTAAGAAATTGTTGCGTGTTTTATAAATTATTTCCTTTATTTTAGTAAAACGTGAGGCACTGTACAGTATAATTTCGCTCCCATTATTTAGGCCTAATTAAAACAAGAAACAAATAAATTAAACCTGCATGATATAACTAAATCATTGAAACTCTAAAGAATGGACGGATTAATAAAACGTCTTCACGTTTAAACTCAAGTTCTCTCATTATAATCAACAAAATACACACGATGTAAAAAAGAGCTACATTAATTGACAACTTCAGTGATTTTAAAGGGAGCCTTCTTTTCTTGCTTTCATACAATTTAAGTAAAGTAAAAAAAAAAAAAAATGCTGCCGCATTTAAATGCAGGTGTGTATCATATTCCTCAAAATATCAGAGCAAGATTTGCGCGGCACCATGATGCTGAGTGCGACGCACAGCCTTTATTCTTATTTGTCTACATATTTTATCTTTATTACAAATCTTGTTTGGTTTTATTTTGGATAATTGCATGTAAAAAAAAAAAGATTTACTTTGTAATGCATATGCAAAATGTGAAACTGCAATCTTATTCGCAGTCTATAGCATTTTATAATTATTTGTACAATAATTTTTAACTTAACCTGCTTTATATCTTTATTATTTCATGCAAAAGAGATGATTTATTAAAACAAGTTTATAAGAGTCATGCATCCATTTAATCTTGATCAAGAACAACTAATGATCAAAGAATTGAAGCAGCATCTGCCGTTAGATCATTTTAAAACGTCAAATAGCCTTCAGTTTACAGGTTATAACTGCATCTGTCTCGGTTGTAGACTTGTGAAGATTTATTTTTAATGCGGATCCCATACTGTAACCTAAAAGAAAAGTGCTCTATTATTATTATTCATATTCAAGTGTTTGTACGAAAATTATTAATGCGCATGC
Source organism: Cyprinus carpio (assembly GCF_018340385.1). NCBI lineage: Eukaryota > Metazoa > Chordata > Actinopteri > Cypriniformes > Cyprinidae > Cyprinus > Cyprinus carpio. The sequence goes on from NC_056619.1 coordinate 2,633,319, forward strand.
ATGACAGGGAGGCGCCCTCTCGATCACTTGAATTTTGTCCTGATAATGAAATAACTTCAAATTGGGGTGCCTCACATACATGAGAAATATATCTACAGAAAGCTTGAAATGTCTTTTAAATGAATCAATTCAAAATGAAAGCATTATGTAATCTTTGAAGGTTACATTTCTCTTTAAACGCGCGTACAGTATACTGTGGAGATGAGAGTCAGCACTGTGAATTTCATCTTGCAGCCGACAAGAAAACATTAGTTTATTAATAAATAATTAAAATGTCTAATTTTTCACAATTATTAGACTACTTCTGCTGTGCTTTGTGGCAAACTTAATGCGTGTGCTTGAGTGCAGAATATATTAAGGCTCATTATGGATTATAGATGTTAATTTATAGATGTTTTGAAGCTCAAAGTGTGCAGAGCGGGCCGTCGCCATCTTGGCAGCGCATCACCGCGCGACTCTCCCGGATAATCGAAAATGGGCAAAAAGGCGGGAGCTGGATGCTGAAGCCACACCCACTTAGCGTGACTGCATTCTCAGCAGCGGCAATCTACCTGTCACTCATGTGGCCACGCCCTTAATTATGCAGAACTTTAAGGCTTAATATAATTTAAACGGATGAGTTATAAAAAAATTCACACCCCCTCACAGTTGTCATGAAGGGCAAAATTAGCTATATAGACAAAAATCATTTTTTGAACCAGGCTGTAAACATGTTTTTTTCTACTGTAAAGTTGGGCATTTTAACATGGGGAGTCTATGGGACTGACTCCCTTTTGCAGCCAGCCTCAAGCGGCCAGTCGATGAATTACAGTTTTAGTCAATTCCTTATTGGCTTCATGAGAGAGAATATATAATGTCTCTTTGGCAGATGCGTGTCTCTTTCGCCAGTTTCTTTGTTTCTTTCTCAGAGGTGCCTCATCTCTCCTTAGAAAAAAAACACCATATTATATTGTATGTAATACTCATGCAGTTGCAAAATAGACAAACCAAACAAGGCATTTGTCTTGCTCTGCAAGTTTGAGACCCTCATAAGACACTGTCCATATGAAAGAGCAAGAGATTCACACCTTTATTTCAACCCCCACAAGCTATACAGAACTACCCCCAAACCCCAAACCCCTCCAGCTGAACTGAATTCGTCTGTTTTTAGGCTGCAAGGAACAGTGTGTTCTCATGTTACTGGGTTGAAATATGCTGCCTGCACTCACAGCAGCCCTACTCTTTTTATTCATAATTTTTTTGCACACAATATTATTATCACCACCACACAATAATAACAAAAAATCAACAAATAATAAATAATCATTCTTTACACGAGAAAATCATTGTTATTTACAATGTAATTTACAAAAATCATTGTTATAAACATAGGCGTTTGTGGAAGGCTTTAAGACCAAGCGGAATCCTCTGCCAGCTGCTCCCACTTCAGTGAGAGCGACTCGCGCTCACTGACCCAGATTCACCTTCAGCAAGTTTTTGTTTTACAAAATCAGTTTGAGGCGAATGCAATTTATTGATCATGAGCCCAATATTTAGCAAGGCAGGAAAACATTCAGTCTACCTGAAGGAAGACGTATTCCATTGAAAATAATGCTGTTAAACAGAGAGTTTAAAAAAAAAAAATCCCTAGTGTAGGCTATTCTTAAACTTGGACCTCATTATATTGAAGTACAAATCCAAACACCAGAAGCAACCTACACTCTCTAAGTGTTCTTTCATGGAAAAGTATGCATTTTATTTATTCACAGTCTATATTGTTGAAATAATATTTTAGTTCAAAACTTTAAGTGCCATTGTTTAAAAAAATGCTTTATTGACTGACGTTTCATAGACCTTCAGTTGTTATGCTTTAAAATTCCATGCCATTTGTAATTTCACAATCTGCGCCAAAGGCTTTTTTTGTTTCTTAACGTAATTTTCAGATCATGCAATGAAAAAAAAATGGATAAAAACATACACAAACCTTGTAAATAGTTAACAACATAGCCTAGATTAGGCCCAGACTCTGTTGCTAAGTATACTATAATGTAAATTTGTTAACCCACAGAAACAAATTTTAACCAATTAATCGCCTATTTTTGTTTGCTTTTGTTTTGTTTTGTTTGCAAGTTTTTGAAAGGAAAAAAAAAAATTATAAGTCATGTATAAGTCACATTTTATTACATTCAGAAATAATAACTGCAGGCCTAATAATGTTATAATGTACCAACATTATAAACACTATATTTTTAGTTCCCTTCACTTTACAACAAATAGCCTACTTTAAATTTAATTATTAGAACAGAACAAGAATTAAAAATATATAATTCTAATGGATAAATATAATTGCAGTATATAATAATATAGGCTTAGCTATAATAATAATAATTTAAAGCAAAAATTGTGTTAGCAGTTTGAAAAATCAAGAATAATAGCAGAGTTAATACGAATTATTTCTAAATGCTGGACCTTTCTCATTTCGCTCTGCACATGGAGCCTGAAGGATTTTTTTTATTATTATTAACTGAAATTAACTCACTGTAAATTTTCTAATGGTTTTTAAGAATGTTACAATGTTATATTATAATGTTATTGTTGTTTTACTTTATATATATAAAGAAAACAGAAAAAGAATAGAGCAAGCTGTTAGAGGCCTTTTTTTGAAATCCTATCAGCGTTTTCGAGATATGTGACATTATTACACTTTAGTAGGCCATAAAGACCTAATTTCTGTGAAGTAGAAGACATGAATGGTCAGTATTTAGACGCTTCAAGTCGAACGAACAAACACGTGTGCATTTGCATCGCTTTGATCGTTCCCTGTAGATCTCACCTTCTCACGCGCAGCGCACGATTGGTAGATTATGTACAGTACCTACATGTTATTGGTCAAACTGCTTTGGATATTTTAGGCAATATTAAAATCCTGGCCATGTGTCCCGTATGAACGGCAAATATGGCCACCATAAGTATATGGGATGTCCCATATGCAAACTGATTTTCTCTACCTATTAGAAATGGAGTCTTTATAGCCCTCTAAATCGAATGTCCCATATCTCTTTTTTCTACGAATCCTGCTGTGGTTTGAAAGGTAGAAAAATATAGTAACACACAACCGTCAAAGATACCAGTAAATAACACGCATAGTAAAGCAAAAGCACAAAAAATCTCGAAAAATCTCATTTTGTTCGTCGTCTAAATGAAAAGCGGTCTGAAAGAGCGTTCTCTCTGTGTTACTCCTGTAATCATAGTAATACGCGCGCACACTAATTTCAATTGTGGCTGGCTTCACCGCAGTGAGAGGCAATGATGAGATGATGTTTATGCTATTATGTTGTTTGATAGCTGCCTTGTTTATATTGTCATATTCACAATGTTAATTAATGACGCTGAAGTTATACATGAAGGAAAGATAGCCTATAGGCCTACTAATGAAAACAATAATTAATGCTCCATCTTTCGCTCTCATTGTTTTAAAAGGCAACATGTCATAAATTCTATATTTATAAAACAACTTTATAAATTACACAAATACATGTGTAAATGCAATTCAATTTTGATTGTCCACTATCAGCCACTGGAGGTTGTAGACAGTGACACTGCATTCGTGATGTAAACGCTCAAGTGGTCAAATATGTTTGAACAGAAGCTACAAAGGACCTCCTACTCACTCAACATGTAATTACTGTGGGAAAACGTGCCAAAAACATGTATTGTATGTTTGCCATTTGGGAATCGCAAGAGAAATAAGTGACCTGGTTGGTGCATCATCCCTCAGACTATCAAGATTGCATATGTGCTAATAATAAATTAAGGTCACACTAAATATTCATAAGGAAATAGATAATAGTTCAGAACAGAAATCTCTTGCCTGCAAGAATCAGGGGTAAGCTGTGGTAAAGAATGCAGCAAATCATGTAGAATGTGGTGTGACAGCTAGCTCACATAACATCCACTGATAGTTCAAGCAATATCTCTGTAGTTGTGTCTGTGAGAAAAAAACAAAATAGTAATTCTATAAGGGGAAACTCATTTGCCCAACTCACTATTTTCCCACGCATGCACTGCAGGAAACCTTTTTATTTTGTATGCTGTCTTGTCATGAAGGATACGATCAGGCATGGGGGAGGGTAGAGAGAGCAAGCATCTCATGCAGGGATGCAGCAAGCGTCTGATTGGCTGCATATACGACATCAGAGCTGGTGAAAGCAGAGAGGGGAGGAAACACTGCGACGCAAGGAGGGATCCCAGCATCTCACTTCGCTGGGTATTCAGTCCTGAGCTTATCCAGCTGGGGCAAATCCCCTGAATGTAGGCACTTGACATATCCACATCTATTTCCAAAGCAGCGCTCCTCCTCTAGTCTCTTTAGCCATGAACTACCTGCGCCGGCGTCTGTCGGACAGCACCTTTATCTCCAACCTGCCTAATGGATACATGTCAGACCTGCAGAAACCTGATCCTCCTCAACCTCCCCCTCCCGGACCAGCCTCAGGACCAGCTCCAGTGTCCCCAGGCCAGGAGGGAAAACCCATCCAACCCCAGCCTCTAGGGACGGGATTCTTCAGCTCCATCACCAGTGTGGTGAAGCAGACGGCCGCCTCAGCAGGGCTTGTGGAGCAAACGCCTGTGACCGCATCATCCAAAAGACATAAGCTCCTGCTGGTCATTGATGAACCACAACAGGACTGGTAAGAGCAACGATTTTCACTATAGCTCCTCAATAAGCTTGTTGTTTTCTAATCAGGCTGTCTGGCTTCTCCGCTTTTTTAAATCCTTATCTGTTGAGTTATTTATTTAGTACTAAGCGTAGTGCTGTCAAACGATTAATCGTGATGAATCACATCAAAAATAAAAGATTTGTTTGCTTAATATAGGTGTGCGTGCTGTGTATATTTATTTTGTATATATAAATACATACACATGCATGTATATATTTCAGAAAAATATGTTTCTATATATAAAATATTTATTTATGATATAAATTATATGATAGACATGTAAATACATGTAAATATTTTCAAAAAATATACTGTATGTGAGTGTATTTATATCTACATAAAAAAATATACACAGAACACACACATTATGCAAACAAAAACTTTTATTTTGTATGCGATTATTCATTATTAATCGTTTGACAGCACTAAACGTAATCATTTAATTTTGTTTTGGTAGAAATAAAAAACGAGAAGATATAGTTAATGCACACTTTAATAATTGACATCTTTCATTCACGTTTCATGCTGTTATTGGCTAGAAAAAAAGCAACATCATTACTGAATAAATCTTAGGTCTACCTGATCTACGTACATGCCTAGAGTGTGTTTGAGTTGTAATGATATTTCACTTACTCACGTACTCATGCAAGATGACAATGTATCACATAACACAGAGATTATTTAGAAAATAATAGTGAATTATTAATATACATGTAAAAGAATATGGGTGAATCTCAGAAGCAGGAATATCTGAAGCATTTCCAGACTTTAGAAAAATCAGGTGGACTCTGCAAATTAAGGACAATAATGCTTACATATTTCTATTATGTCATAACTGTTTTATCCTCAATTTCCTTGGTCATTTGCTCAAAGGATTATACTGTATTATTTTGCGATACAGTACGTCAAAGATATAGATATTACAGGATAATGTCAAAGAGAATATGTTCAGAGACAGACAAACTGGCTGACTGTTAGCAATATTGTTAGCATAACCTTCACTACACAGTACCTTTTACAACATATTAACAGCCGAGATCAGCAGAGGAGTCCCTAAAATTAGTGCACTGCACTGCATGACACTGTTAGTGAAATGTGTAATTATTAACAAGACGTTTAACTTCACTGGTCTGAATTATAGCTCAGCACAGCAACCTAAATCCAGTTTACATATTTGAACATGTGTAACATATACGATGACAGAATTTATTTTGTCATTAAAAATAAATTATCATAATCATTTACATGGTGTGTGTCCTGATAATCCCTACATGATGTTGATCAAATGTCTTTTTTTTTTTTTTTTTTTTTCCCAATGAGGAAATAAGCTTATAAATCAAACGGCATGATGTTTTTTGCAAGTGGAAAAGTTTGTGTGAGGGGTTGGTTTAGGGTAAGGGGACAAAAAAAAATGGACAGTAGAAAGACCATCAAGCCTATAGAGAGTCCCTGTAAAAAATGGAAACCAGTGTGTGTCTAACCTCAAGTTAAAGTGAAAACATTGATTCACGTTGTAACAAGGCAATTTAATCAAGGAATTCCTGAAATGTCACACAAACTACTTCAGGTGTAAAAAATGAGCAAATGATCACCATGGTAACTAGCCTACTGCACAATATGCCATCCTCACATCCTCATGCCAACATTTAGGGCAAAAATACTACCTTCATATACGTTAAGTGTAATGATTGTACAGGAGCTTGTCACTGGAGTAGTAACCTATCATCATACACTATTTACCCTTAAAAGGTTCATAGAAGTACCTTAAGCGTATAGTGGTACCATATTGCTACACTTAAGGTACTAATATGCACTTTTAACGGCCCTAGTGGCAAACTGTTGTCAAAGCTTGTTATACTGTATGTAGCACATTTCTAAAGAGGTATTTTTACATACTGTAAATGATTGATGAATCAGAGATAATTAATGAACTCACATATGATAAAGTACATCATATGTAATCTTAATTTCAAGTATTTGTGTGAAATATGAGTGCATTTCTGTATGATCAAATTTATTTCAGTTACTGATTACAGATTACACAATTAAAATTGTAGTTATTTTAGTCATATTAGGTTATTACTTTTTAGATAACTCATAGATTACTTTTTATCTATCTCATTTTAAACTAACCATTAAAAGTAACATATTGATAGAATATATATATATATATATATATATATATATATATATATATATATATATATATATATATATATATATATTATTGAAATCTTTCTTTTTGAAATCTTTCTTTTTCTTTCTTTCTTTCTTTCTTTCTTTCTTTCTTTGTGAATATGGTCAAAGCTGAATGGTATGACAGTAGGATTATTATAAAAAGGAAAATTTAAAAGAGGAAAAAATAATTAGCGAGATTCAATAAATTGAGTATTTTAAAATGTAATGATTGTTTATGCAATATTACTGATTATGCTATCCAGATTGAGTGTAATCCGTTACCCAGCTCTGATTATAAATATATATATATATATATATATATATATATATATTATATATATTATCGGTTTTAAATCTTTTTTTCCCCTTCCCTTACTACAGGGCCAAACTCTTTAGAGGGAAAAAACTGAATGGAGATTATGATATTAAAGTTGAACAGGTGAGATTATGAAAGTCACAAGACAAATGAAATCAATCGTATTGAAATCAATCGAAAGTGTTCGTATTAGTTGAGTTACTGACTGATTGGTTTTGTTTTTCAGGCTGAGTTTGGAGACATCAGTGTCGTGGCTCATGCTAATGGATCATGTAATGTGGCTGTGCAGGTTCTGCTGAATGAAAACAAAGTTGTCAGGTAAACTCACATTTAAAAATTGAATTGTTCAGCTACATTAAAGTGCAATTAATGCTACCTTTATACTATTGTATATTGTCTAAAACTGTCACTGTCTGTGATCTTATTTGTTATTGTGTACAATAACAGCCAGCAAATTTTGTTAACCTTCAATCAATATGAAAGCTAAATTAGCCCACTTGGAGAGATCTGATTTGATGTGTCACACATGAAAGCTATATCATTATACTGAGATGTAATAAAGGACAATTGTAATAAAAGCCCTTTCAGGGTGATTTGAATGGATTGTCACAGAGACAGTGTTTCTGTGTAATTACACAAATGGCCCATGAATTTACATAAATTTGGAGTCTTCAGAGGCACATTCAAAACATTGTCTAAAATTACTATATGAGACATTAATGTGACCTAGTTTCTCTCTCATGCTCATTAGTTTAATTTATTCCAGGTGTGTCTTGTTAATTTCCTCGTCCCTTTCCTTATATAAGCCCTGTGTTTTCCTGAGTCCGGTGTCCTGTCTAAACAACATTCAACATGCTATGTGTGCGTTCATTCCTTGTGAGTTAATAAAGAATCTTCATGGTGATATTCTCCGTCGTCTCCACGTTCCTTGTTCCCGCACAGTAGTAAACGTAAAAATTACAATCAAATAAATCATAGTAACGTTAACACCCTTGTCAAACTTTTACACAAAAACATAAACAAGGCTTTGAGGGACAGAAGTACAGTGTGCTTAACAGATTGAACTGTTGTTAAAACATGCTGACTGTTCAGCTGTAAAGACTGTAAGTCTGTCCCTCACAGCCTTGTTTTCATCCGTTAAATTCAATATGCCATTTAATCTTATTAAGGTCTATTATAGATTATCAGACGTATTTAATTAAAATGTGAAATTGTCACTACATTTGCGGGGCGGGTCATTAAAAACGAAATTAAAAAATCCATTTATGTTGCGTGCAATTCCCTATAGCCTATATTAAATATTTGGAATATCTTTTTTCATATTTTATTAGGTTCTTTGATAAGGTTACAATACGGAGGCATACGTAGCAGCATAACAAGCGTGATGTCCCCAAACCTTTGGCAAAACGTGACACATCACGAAAGCACCAAGCAGCTCCCGCCACCAGCCACAACAACAAAAATAGAGAAAAAAAAGTGAAGATGGAAGACGAGGTGCATTAGAAATTGAGGTCGGAATTTACATCATTGAAAGAAAAAAAGGTCATGCTGCTAAATCTAATGTTTGGGACCGGTTCTCAGAAATAGTTGCAGCAGGAGACAAGAGCACCTAGTATGTCTATTTTATGGTCGTGGGGCGGGGCAGATTCTAAAAATAGATACAGTGGTGCAGGGTGGGCTGGGACAGGCCAAATAATTTCATAAAAGCGGGACCCACGGGTTGGAAAAGAACAGGACCCGCGCATCACTAGTGTGTAAGTGCCATCATACCCCACTCCCACACCAAGTACTGAATCAGCCAGAAATGTCCTGTCTGCAGGAAACATCTCTGTATGGAAATAAGCATCCTTGAGGTCTACTGATGTAAACTAGTCTCTGGGATGATGTTCTGAGTGTCAGTATTTTGGGGCCTGACCAAATACCTATATTTGCAGTCTTTGAGTACTTGGCTACTCACATTACATATTTCCAGTATTTTCCTGTATTTTGTAGGTGTGCAGCTAGGCATGAAGATCACAGGTGTGTATAGAACCTTTCATTACCTGATGGGACATATTTATAGTGTTGAAAAATGCAAATTACAGAGCTTTATTTTGATTTTTAAAATTTTACAATTTAAAGGGGTCATCGGATGCGACATGCAGTTTTACAAGTTGATTGAACTGAAATGTGTGTTGGCAGTGTGTGTACACAATCACCTTATATTGATAAAAATGCACCCAGTGTTTTTTTTTTTTTTTTATATCTCGTTAAATCATTTCACAGCAAATCGAGCTGATCTCAGATGCCTGACTTTGTAACGTCACACAGACAGGCTCCTCCCACGATAGTTTGATTGACAGTGGCATTTCAGCACAGACTGGACTTGCGTCTTACCTTAGACCCGCCCTGAGTGAGCTGTCATCAGTCCGCCATTGTTTCACTGCCGTAAATGCGTCTATGTTCACGCGAATCATTCATGATCCAGCTTCACCAACAGAAGAGAGTATAAGGTTTTTTTAATGAATCTTTGCAAATCGCCTTTTCTAATAATGTGCTAATTAGCAAGTTTCATGATGAATGCAGCTAAAGTAAACAGTCCCTCAGAGAGTGGCCCGGAAGAGAGGGCCGGAGTCAGCAGAGCTCATTAAAATTTAAAGGAAAATGCTATAAAACGGCTTGCTCTAAAAAAGAGCTGTTTTTGAATAATAAAAGTATTATTATTATTTATTTATTGTAATCTTACCTCAGACTGAATGGTATCACAGTTTCCACAAAAATGTTTAGTAGCACAACTGTTTTCAACATTGATGATAATCAGAAATGTTTCTTGAGCAGCAATCAGCATATTAGAATTATTTCTGAAGATCATGTGACGCTGAAGACTGGAGTAATGATGCTGAAAATGCAGCACTGCATTACAGCAAGAAATTATATTGTACAATATATTCACATAGAAAACAGCTATTTTGAATTAACATTATACATTTCACAGTATTACTGTTTACTGTATTTTTCATAATCATAAGAATTTTTATATACTTTTCCACATCTGGATCTCTGTTCCATGAAATGACAGGAGATTTCATGGAGAAGAAAACCAGTGCTACTCTCTGTCCCTTTGAGGTGAACAGCTCCTGTCCCTACAGAGCGCATGGGACTGTTATCCCTTCGCCTGAGCTGGTTTGGCAATGACCACAGTAATCACAGTAGCCTTTCTTTGACTGTTGCATGAATTTTCACATGAGCAGACTGAAAAGGTCCAGCCCCAGTTCCCCCATACAGTGGGGAAAATATTTATTTGATCCCCTGCTGATTTTTTAAGTTTACCCACTTACAAAGAAATGAAGGGTCTGTAATTGTTATGGTAGATTTATTTTAATGGATAGAGACCAAAAAAATCCAGAAAAAAACACATTATATAAAGGTTTATAGATTGATTTGCATTTCAGTGAGTGAAATAAGTATTTGATCCCCTACCAACCAGCAAGAAATCTGGCTCCCACAGATTGGTTATGTGCCCATGTGGAACACAGATTAGTTCTGTCACTTTAAGAAGTTACTCCTAATGTCAGCTCGTTAGATGTACAAGACACCTGTCCACACAATCTGTATCTTCCATTCCAACCTCTCCCACCACCATGGACAAGACCAAAGAGCTGTCAAAGGATGTCAGAGACAAGATTGTAGATCTGCACAAGGCTGGAATGGGCTACAAGACCATCTGCAAGAAGCTTGGTGAGGAGACAACTGTTGGTGTGATTATTCGGAAATGGAAGAAATACAAAACAACCATCAATTGGCCTCGGTCTGGAGATCCATTCAAGATCTTGCCTCATGGGGTAAGGATGATCATGAGAAAGGTGAGAAATCAGCCCTGAACTACATGGTAGGAGCTTGTAAATGATCTTAAAGCAAAACATTAGTAACATACTACACCGTATTGGAGTGAAATCCTGCAGCGCCCGCAAAGTCCCCCTGCTTAAGAAGGCACAGGTACAGGCCTGTTTAAAGTTTACCAAAGAACATCTAAATGATTCGGAGAAGGCTTGGGAGAAAGTGCTGTGGTCAGATGAGACCAAAATTGAGCTCTTTGGCATTAACTTGACTCACTGTGTTTGGAGGGAGAGAAATGCTGACTATGACCCCAAGAAGACCATCCCTACAGTCAAGCACGGAGGTGGAAACATTATGCTTTGGGGCTGTTTTTCTGCTAAGGGTAGAGGATGACTTCACTCTATTGAGGGGCAAATGGATGGGGCCATATACTGTAAAATCTTGGACAAGAACCTCCTTTCCTAAGCCAGAACACTGAAGATGGGTTATGGATGGGTCTTCCAGTATGACAACGACCTGAAACATATCGCCAAGGTAACAAAGGAGTGGCTCAAGAAGCAGCACATTAAAGTCATGGAGTGGCCTAGCCAGTCTCCAGACCTCAATCCTATAGAAAATCTGTGGAGGAAGCTGAAACTTCGAGTTGCCAAACGACACATAAAAAACCTAAAGAAATATGAGAGGATCTGTAAAGAGGAGTTGATCAAAATCCCTGTTTGTGTGCAAACCTGGTGACCACCTACAAAAAAACGTCTTACCTCTGTACTTGCCAAAAAGGGTTTATGCAACAAGTACTAAGTCATGTTTTGCATGGGGATCAAAAAATGATTTCACTGAAATGGTGTTCTGTCTCTATACGTTAAAATAAACCTACCATAAAAAATTCAGACCATTCATTTCTTTGTAAGTGGGCAAACTTACAAAATCAGCAGGGGATCAAATAAATATTTTCCCCACTGTATATCTTGGATAAACAGCCATGCATAATCCTTAACAGGCACACTGTGAGATAAGGTTTGCTTCAGTGCCTTCATCTCCACAATACATACTGGGACAGCTGGAATGAATTGTTTAATCTGTGTGAGGTGTTGGCAGACCTTTACCATCATAGAGATCCTTTTTGCTTCTTGGCCCACCTGTTGAGAGGGCCAGTCAATAGAAAATTGCAGCAGACCTCCATGAGGTTTAATTGGACAGCAGGTCTCAACTCTGGATTTTACATTAACAAGCAAATTAGGTAGGGGGATAGAGTCATTTTCCTCATCTTCATCATCATCGAGAAGATGGGAGGCTTTCTTGTTCCTCGCCCGCAATTCCTGTGAGGTTCACTCTAGTAAAAAGACACACCCAGCCAACAGCAAAACAGGATTCACAAGGAAGAAAGCAAGAATTACTAGTAGAGGTTAGTAGTGCAACATATACAACCACATTACCAGTGCTGGGAAGTTTACTTTGGAAATGTAATAGGTTACAGATTAAAAATTACTCTATTTAAAATGTAATAAGTACTGTAACTATTTCAATTACTTTATTAAAGTAATGTAACTAATTACATTTGATTACTTTTTATTATGTTTCTGAATTCTGTTTTTTGAATTAAGATTATAGTAACTGAACTTTAAAGCACAGCCACCACAAAATCAGAACTTTGAGATCATTCCGAGAATCAAGAATAAAATCATAACAAGAAATAGTTCAGAAGCTATGATACTGTTTTTGAAATCAAATATTTGCATAGCTATGACAGGAAACACTGATATCTAGCAATGCCATGAAAAAAAAAAAAAAAAACTGTTAATCTGAAAAAATAAAGCATCTACATAAACCCAAATAGGAAATAAAACAGTTATTGAATAAGTATGTGTCTATTCTGTGCCCTAAACTCCTGAAACTTTGATGTCTCATATTTTAGAGCAATTTATGAAAGAATCCAATCATATTGGTATGTGTGTGAAAATATTCAGATGTAACCCCCTTTGTTATCGTTAACATTTTCATAAGTAACTGTAATTTAATTTCACATTCTTTCTCAGTTACTGTAACTGATTACTGTTTCATTTATTCTGCACTTAAATTAGGTAATTCCGTTACATGTCCCCAACACTTCACATTGCAAAGATGACTCAGAAGAATAGCTTTCATCTATATATGTGTGTGTGTGATCTATGCCCCTGCAGGTCATTTAAGCCTGACTTTGTCCTGATCCGACAGCATGCTTACAGCATGACAGAGAATGAAGACTTCCGTAACTTAATCATCGGACTGCAGTATGCCGGCATTCCCAGCATCAACTCCCTGGAGTCCATTTACAACCTCTGTGACAAGCCCTGGGCAGTAAGTTTGAGAATGGTCAATCTGACATGGCAAATCTTTTGATAGATATCTGCTACAAACTCATCTTTCCAAACGTATCTGCAGTTTGCATGTCTGATCAGCACATGCAAGAAACTTGGACAGGAGAAATTCCCAATAATTGAACAGACGTTCTATCCCAACTATAAAGAAATGGTAAGAGATCGTTCCATAAACATTTTCTTCCAATGATGACTGTATCTGCATAATTAAATAAACAAATACTCTGTTTGTGGGAAAATGAACCAGGTGGCCATGCCGGCATTTCCAGTTGTCGTGAAAATCGGTCACGCTCACTCTGGTGTGGGGAAGGTAATGTTTAAACTGAAGCGATAACAGTAAAAGAATCGATGTGTGCTCATGTAGATAAGCTTGTAATCTAATGACACGCCTTGTTAAGTGAAAGTGGAGAACCACACAAAGTTTCAGGACATAGCGAGTGTGGTGGCTATCACTCAGACCTACAGCACGTGTGAACCTTTCATCGAAGCCAAATATGACATCAGGATTCAGAAAATAGGAAATGATTACAAAGCTTACGTGTGAGTAACAATGCTTTTCTGTAGAGTTTCTGAACACATCTCAGATTTAGCTAAATGCTGTTCTTGACAGATGAAGAATGCTCCTCGTTTTATAGGAGGACTTCAGTCTCAGGTAACTGGAAGTCCAACACTGGCACTGCCATGGTGGAGCAGGTGGCTATGAACGACAGGTAACCCACACAACAATGGCACCATTTAAAGCATCTGCTTTCAGGTAAGCAAATATGCTTCTAGCACGACTAAGCAAGATGCATTATTCTGCAGGTATAAGCTTTGGGTTGACACCTGTAGTGAAATATTCGGAGGCCTAGAAATTTGTGCCGTTAAAGCTATTCATGGAAAAGAGGGAAAATATTACATTACTGAGGTATGTGCTATGCTTTTGCTAGTTGTATATATGTGACATATAGGGATGTTGTAGAGCTGAGATGTTTTGTAGTTTTTCTTCTACAAATTCAACCAATGTGTTGTATTCTCTATGTTATATTACTAATAACTGCGGTAATTTAATAAGGTAATGGGTTCGTCTATGCCACTGGTGGGGGGACATCAGGCCGAAGACCAGCAGCTGATAGCAGACATGGTCATTGCCAAAATGAATCATGTTATGGCACAAAATCCCAAAAGGCCTACTGCTATTCAACCAAGAAAGGTAGATGATGTATAACACATTGTAAAAAAAAAAAAAAACACTGACCTACCTTACAAAATAAGGTAGCATTGATCAAGCTGTCTATAATGCAGAAACCAAAAATTATTCAGACACCAGATATATTTTATATATATATATATATATATATATATATAGTGTATATAGGACATATATATATTATTATATATATATATATGTATATTATTAGTGTGTGCAGGACACAATAGTTCATTTATTTAAGTGAGGATAGCAAAATAAAGTAAACTGTGACATATTATACCAAAAAAAAATTTTTTGGACTACCTGTAAAACTGATAAAAGTTTGGGACCAACAATTATTCAGATACTTTGACCTGACCATGTTTTGCTTAAGTGTTTTTCTTTAATTGCTAATGCAAGATTTATACACCACAGACTGAACAAAATTAAGCATCGCTTGGTAATTGGTTGAGCTAAATTGGTATTGTAGTTTAACTCTGAGTCTTGTCATGTTTTATTACCATTTTCTAAACTATAGCGAATACACTGTGAAAATGTGAGAAATATTGAAGGTTTCTGAATAAATTTTGATTAGACTGTATAGAATTTAAGCTTATAGAAATTAAAGTTTGAACTTATAAGTATGTTTTACTTGGAATTGTTTGTCTTGTTTACAAGGATTATTTAAGTAAATATCAAAGTTATGATCCGGTTGTTCCCATCAAGCACTGGGGCATGAGTAATTAATAAGGTTAACTTTTTCACTCTTTTCGGGTTGTATTTATACTGTTTAATGGTTGTTTTTGCTGTTTAGTAACTTGCTGTTTTGTGACATCTGGAGTTCATTTTCTACTCAAAATGACCCATTCATACTCAAACACTATCCGCTGATCATTACCATCATTGTGTGTGGTGTCCCAAGTATTAACGTCTCTGTTCATTTGGGTAATAATTATATTGAGTAGACTTATTATTTAAAAAAGGATAACAGGGTATCTACTTGCTTGCTTTCATGTTTGTAAGTGATCCACATAGCATGTTTTTTTTTTTTTTTTTTTCAGTACTACATTGTTTGAGGGCAATTTATAAACCGTGACTGTGAAATGTACTTGAGTATTGCAGATTAAACTTAAAATAATTAAGTAGAAATGACTCCTCAAACTCTAACTGGCCGTGTTAAATTTACTTATTTCCTTGCTAATTTTACCTCGCTTGGTTAAGTAGATTTTACTTAATTCAATATTTAAATTTTACCTAAAAATGTGTGCAAATATGCACGCATGTGTGAGTTTAACTTATTGTTTTTTTTGTTGTTGTTGTTGTTTGTTTGTTTGTTTGTTTTTTGGAGCATGAGTGTATGAGCAGATGTGCTTGTTTCTTTCAGAATGCTGTTGAGAAGGATGCGGTGGTTGAAGTAAAGAATGCCCCACCACAGAAAGCTCCTCCACAAGGCTGTTTACAGTACATTCTTGACTGTAATGGTGTTGCAGTGGGACCAAAATTAGTGCAGGCAAACTAACATAACCATGAAAGCTCAAAGCTTTAAACTCCCAACAGGTTGTGTTCAAAAATTCAGACAGTGACCTGAAGTGCAAGGGAACAAATAATCTGTAAGAAAAGTCTTAGTTTGGGCCTGATCCGTATTTCAGTCTGTACTGTGTAACTTTCACTGTTCTGCGCTTGTGATGGTTGCTTTGTTTCTATGTGAAGCGGTTGTCTCTTCAGGGTTGTTGTGTGGTGATACAGCAGATTGTGCCTAGTGTTCAGTGCCACTCTTTCCTTGTACTTATTTTTTTCTTGTCTCATGTCTTGTGTTATGTTTTAGTAAATGGTGTTCAAAGAGTTACGGTGTGTGTGTGTGTGTGTGTGTGAGAGTGAGTGAGTGTGTGTGTACCCTGTATTCGCTACATTATGGGGACCAAATGTTCCAACTAGTATAATAATATCAGTAAATTTTGTCCTTGTGGGGACATTTTTTGGTCCCCATGAAGGAAATAGCTTATAAATCATACACAACATTTTTTGAAACAGTAAAAATGCAGAAAGTTTTGTGGGAGGGGTAGGTTTAAGGGTATGGTTAGGGTAAAGGCGTAGAAAATACAGTTTGTACAATATAAAAACCATTATGTCTATGGAATAAACCCATAAAACATGAAAACCGGTATGTGTGTGTGTGTGTGTGTGTGTGTGTGTGTGTGTGTGTGTGTGTGTGTGTGTGTGTGTGTGTGTGTGTGTGTGAATGGTGTTATTCATACATGAATAGAGACTATAAAATATAAATGAACATTTAATTGCATGATCAGATGTGTGTGTGTCATTGTGTGTTAAAATGTAAGGTGTGCATTTTCTTTTGAGACATCACTGTTGAAATAATAGATATCATACTGTATGCACTTCTAGTAATGTGAATGTGTTATAAAATATGGTGAAATGTATTTACCACAATGGATGAAAGCTATATTAATTATTTAATTACTTAAACTGTATTACATAAATATTTTTTTGTTCTTGTTACTAATATTATTGCAGAAATACGATCACATAAACAACAAGCAATAAAAATAAAACTCTGAACAAACAATGAACCAGTTAAGTGAATGTGCTTAACATTCAGACAATGTTGACTGTCAACCTTAATAAAACAAAATAAAAAAACATCGTTAAATAAACCCCCAAATATAATAAAACACTCAAAACAAACAACAAAAAATAACTAAATAAACTCCCCAATTTAAGAAAACTCTTTAAATAAACATCACAAAATAACTAAATGAATCACATTTGTCTTTAGGAACTTCCATTCTTGAAGTCTCTACTAATGAGCTGATGACCTCGATCACGTGTGTTTGATATGTGAAGATATGTGAAATGTGCACTGTTGGGGGACTCCAGGAACTGGGTTGAAAACCCCTGCACTATAAAACCATTTAATTTTAGTGTCTAAAATTGGAAGATGGATTTCCCAGGTATCAGAATATCACACTTCATCATCAAGATGTTTCACAACTGTCTACAAACCCGATTCCAAAAAAGTTGGGACACTGTACAAATTGTGGATAAAAACAGAATGCAATGATGTGGAAGTTTCAAATTTCAATATTTTATTCAGAAAATGTATTAAGGGACATATCAAATGCCACTGTGTGGCATCCTTAAGGGAAAAATAAAATAAGTTGATTTTAATTTTCACATCTCAAAAAAGTTGGAACAAGGCCATGTTTACCACTGTGTGGCATCCCCTTTTCTTTTTATAACAGTCTGCAAACGTCTGGGGACTGAGGAGACAAGTTGCTCAAGTTTAGGAATAGGAATGTTGTCCCATTCTTGTCTAATGCAGGTTTCTAGTTGCTCAACTGTCTTAGGTCTTCTTTGTCGCATCTTCCTCTTTATGATGCGCCAAATGTTTTCTATTGGTGAAAGATCTGGACTGCAGGCTGGCCATTTCAGTACCCGGATCCTTCTACGCAGCCATGATGTTGTAATTGATGCATTATGTGGTCTGGCATTGTCATGTTGGAAAATGCAAGGTCTTCCCTGAAAGAGACGACATCTGGATGGGAGCATATGTTGTTCTAGAACATGGATATACCTTTCAGTATTGATGGTGCCTTTCCAGATGTGTAAGCTGCCCATGCCACACGCACTCATGCAACTCCATACCATCAGAGATGCAGGCTTCTGAACTAAGCGCTGATAACAACTTGGGTTGTCCTTGTCCTCTTTAGTCCGGATGACATGGCGTCCCAGTTTTCCATAAAGAACTTCAAATTTTGATTTGTCTGACCACAGAACAGTTTTCCACTTTGCCACAGTCCATTTTAAATGAGCCTTGGCCCAGAGAAAACACCTGCATTTCTGGATCATTTAGATATGGCTTCTTTTTTGACCTATAGAGTTTGGAACACGGTGGATTGTGTTCACCGACAATGTTTTCTGGAAGTATTCCTGAGCCCATGTTGTGATTTCCATTACAGTAGTATTCCTGTATGTGATGCAGTGCCATCTAAGGGCCCAAAGATCACGTGAATCCTGTATGGTTTTCTGACCTTGTCCCTTACGCACACAGAGATTGTTCCAGATTCTCTGAATCTTTGGATGATATTATGCACTGTAGATGATGATAACTTCAAACTCTTTGCAATTTTTCTCTGAGAAACTCCTTTCTGATATTGCTCCACTATTTTTCGCCGCAGCATTGGGGGAATTGGTGATCCTCTGCCCATCTTAAGTTCTGAGAGACACTGCCACTCTGAGAGGCTCTTTTTATACCCAATCATTTTGCCAATTGACCTAAGTTGCAAATTGGTCCTCCAGCTGTTCCTTATATGTACATTTAACTTTTCCGGGCTCTTATTGCTACCTGTAACTTTTTTGGAATGTGTAGCTCTCATGAAATCCAAAATGAGCCAATATTTGGCATGACATTTCAAAATGTTTCTCTTTCAACATTTGATATGTTATCTATATTCTATTGTGAATAAAATATAAGTTTATGAGATTTGTAAATTATTCCATTCCTTTTTTACTCACAATTTGTACAGTGTCCCAACTTTTTTGGAATCGGGGTTTGTACATACGTATAGCAAGCATTTGACTCTTTAATCATTAAAACATAGCGGGAGTATTTTTCAGGCCAAAACCTATGACAATATATTGTACAAGCTCCCTGTCAGATCCTTTTCAACAAGTTGCCCCCTCAGACCACCAAATGAAGGTATGCAAGCATCCATTATTGCTCTCTTTAATCATACTTTGTAAATTTGCATGCATTACAAAAAAATATTTTTTTGAAACTGTAAAGGAAAGGGAAATGGCTAAGGATGAAGACTGGTGTGTTGTACCGTCAAGGCCAAGGTCCAAGGGTGGTGAGCAGTTTCCATCAGGGAGTGGACCATCATGTCTGTGGAAAAAAACAGATGGAACCGATGGTGCCAACAATGTGTTTTCGAAATACACATTTAAGGCTGTGTCTACCCAGGAACAGAGAGCATCTACCGGGGCAAAGGTGCTGGATGAGTGTTTTTTTTTTTTCAAGTTTCGTCTTCCAATTCACATTCACTCTGACCAGGAAAGGAACCTTGAAATTACCCCTATTCAACAGTTCTGTGAGTTGTATGGAATTGCACCCCAGTCAGAGTGGAAATGGCCAATACAAAAGGTGTAACTGGCCATCTGCTGCACACTCTACTCTCTTGCGAAATTTGGGCTATATATCTTCCTTAAGAGACTTCCTACAGCACCAGTCCCCACCCATCTAGTGAATCACAAGATTTGTTAACATTTGGGCAGGATCCACTATTGCCAGTTAACCTTTTCTTGAGCAGAATTAAGACCAGAATTGAATCCACTGGACTTCTGATAGTCAAGGCAGGCAGGTCCAAAGGTGGAAAAAACAAAAATACTGTCTTCAACTGAACTATGTTCTTTTTTGGAAATTCTTTGTATTAATTATTTGTATCTATAGCATTATATGTACATATCCGTTCCATCAACAGGAAAAAGCAGATATGTGTCCACCACTGAAATGGCTTTAGAGACACTAACGATTTGTTAGTGACTTCTGATTTGGTTCTTTTTCTGTCATTAATTTTTTTTTTCTCAGAGCCAATTTTGACACTGTTGATCACTCTCTGTTATTCACCCGTTGAATTGGCGTCCCTGCAACTGCTTTCAGCTCCTATATATCAGATCATACGCAGTCTGTCTCTCTGGGTGGATATAGATCTGCTCAGGGTTCAATTCTGGGCCACCTTTTTTGATGAAATCCAATATTTGGCTCATGACATTTCAAAATCAACATTGATATGTTATCATATTCGTGAATAAAATATAAGTTCATGAGTGTAAATTATTCCATTCTCTCACAATTTGTACAGTGTCCCATATAGGAATAGGGGTGGTTTGTACATAGCAAGCATTTGACTCTTTTAATCATTAAAACATAGTAGTATTTTTTCAGGCCAAAAACCTATGACATTTTGTACAAGTCCCTGTCAGATCCTTTTCAACAAGTTGCCCCCTCAGACCACCAAACTAATGTTCAGTTTTAAAGATCACTCTCTGGGTGGATATAGATCTGAGATGTGTACAAGTCATTTTGGTGTCCCTCAGGGTTCAATTCTGGGCCACCTTACTTTTTAGTATGCACATTTTTTCTTTTGGTCAGTTTTAAAGATCACCTTTTCTTAAGCACCATTTTCTATGCATACGATGACACTAAGATTTAAATTAATTAGAAATCTGGTGACAATAAGGCAGTCACTTTTTTACACTGTGATGCCTCTTCCTTCAACACAACGATGTATTTGTGTCCTCCACACACCCCTAAACCTTCCCCACACACAACACTACTACCAAATATTGATTGTCAGAAATCACTGTTAAGTATGTTTTTTAAGCTAGTTGGTTTACAGGGACACAGGAAGTGTCCTCATATAGTGGTTCATGGGGACTCAACATAGGCGTAATGGTTTTTATACAGTGCAAACTATATTTGGTATCGCCCCAAACACATAAACATAGCCCTTACAGAAAACTTTGTGCATTTTCAGATTAAAAAAAACAAAACAAAAAAAATAAAAATAAAAAACAATTTAGTATGTTATTTTAAGCCTTTTGAATTACGGGGACATAGGCAGTGTCCTCATAAACTACCTTCACATTGTAAAACCGCTGTCATACCCACCTCATTACACAAATTTGTGTCCCTGTTAACCACCCAAACAAGTCCACACACACACACACACACACACAAACGCACGCACTCACACACACACACACACAAAAGCTCTATGCACCCATTCTAATCCTGAAAAGGCCATATCCATGGAGTAGAGAACGATTGTGGCAGATTAAGCCTGCTTTTTCTGGGGCAGATTCATGTAAAAATAAAAACCTACACTAACTGGATCACATATTACAAATTTAAAAGCAAATAAAATCAAACTCAAGTAGCACATTCAATGGGTGCCCAAGGCTCATTGATGCATATGGGGAGTAAAGGTTAGCCTGTCTGATCTGAACAAAGAGATACTGTAGATAAAATTGCTAAAAAACTTGCAACATACACTTAATGCTAGCCATGATAGAAACATGCCAGAACACAGTGCATCACAGCTTTCTATGTATGGGGCTGCCTAACTACAGACCAGTCAGGGTCCCATGATGAACCCTGTCCACCAATGGCCACATGATCGTCAGAACTGGACCACAGAGCAGTGGAAGAAGGTTGCCTAGTATGATGAATCATGCTTTCTTTTAGATCAAGTGGATTGTCAGGTGCATTGCTGCTTATGTTTTCCAGCATGTAATTTGTTTAAATGTATTTGTAATTTTTTTTTCACACTTGCTAAATATGACTGGATTCCAAATAGATATGCATAAAAATAGGATTTGGACTCACAGTGTGAACGATGCTTATTAGTATAGATAAGTATTTTACATGCACACACACACACACACACACACACACACACACACACACACACACACACACACACACACACACACACAGACTTATATCTTCTCATTCGTGAAACCAGAGTTGCAAACCAGAATAAGTAGGGATCTCTTGAAATTTCAGCTGGAGAGCTCCATTCATAGCTGATGTTGATCTCAGAAATGAAGGCTGTTTTCTGTGTTTGCAAGCCAGTGACAGATGCACTTTGACAACGAGATTATAAGTAAACAAGCCCTCAGTTTTAAGTGTCTGGAAAGATGTTGCCGTCTATGCTCAAAGGGCGATAGTGTTTAAATATACACAAATAGAGCTTCATGATTTAGTCAGTATTGAGCTGTCATTGAACGCTGTTCATTATTAAGATGCCACATAGTCTTACACAATTTGAGCTCTAGTTTGTGATGTCAAGTACTTTGAAGGTGTTATTGACAGAGTACATACTGTTAATCAATTATTTTAATAAAATTAAGTTAAATATCCTTCCCTACCATTTTATGTCTTCCTTTGCTGTGTTACAGTTTTTCTCATTTGCTAAGACACACTAAATGAAACTGGGATCCGCTTGATCTTCATCATCACATTATTAGCACAGCAGAAGTCTTCTCTTGCAAATGTTTTAACATTTTTTCATTTGTTTCACAAATTTTCACACCTTTTTCAAAACAGTATACCACAGATCTCATTGAAAGGCCCCAAACTCTATTGGATTCACTGTGTTGAACAAAAGAAAAAAAATCTATTCACAGCTGATAGAAACTACTTGCATAATTATAAATCTCTATGCACCTGTGTGAAACTCATTTGGCATCAAGATTAACAACTCTTCAATCAGCAATCAGTCCTCATCCATCTATAAAAGAATCCACCTCTCTGTGTTGCTATTTGCAAGCATGGATCAAAGAGGCCATAGGCACGGAAGGAGAGTAAGAGGCCATGGCAGAGGGGCCCGAGGAAGAGGAGTTTGTATGCGTGGTGGAGGAGCTGCAGCAGCAAGAGGACAAAATCCAGCTCAAGTTTCAAATGAAATTCGGGCAACAATTATTGACCATGTCATCAATCATGGCTTGTCCTTTAGAAAGGCTGGACAAAGGGTCCAGCCCATTCTGAGTCGGAGCACTGTGGCATCTATTGTCAGGCTTTTCGGAATGAGAACAGGTAATTCACAGTGTTAACTGTAATGTATACCACTGTGTATTTCAGCTTTACTGTATTGCCCTGTTAGCAGAACAAACTGTGTTCTACAGTAATGCAGATGTTTTATCAATCCCATTTATGTGACTGCATACAGTAATGTCAATTTGGACATGCTTTTTGCTTTTACTTTATAGAATCCACACATTGCCACACACTGGTGGCAGAGGAAAGATATTTAGTATTGAACAGGAGTCTGCCATTGTAGATATGGTAGTGGCAAACAATGCAATCAGACTGATTGCAATCAAACCTCAATTCCAAGTGTACAAAGCTGCAACATAAGAATACATTGAAATATGAAGGGATATGAATACTTTTGCAAGGCGCTGTAATACAAAATAATGACTGTTACTGTGCTGTATCTTTTTTAAAGGTTTATGTACCACTGATTCTTTATAATGCATGTTGCCTCCTATAGCATAAATGATTGGTCAGATTTTAAGATTTTATTTTATTTTTTAAACATACCTGAAATACTTACCTATTTATTACTACTTATAATTATTAGTGCTGTCAAACGATTAATTGCGATTAATCGCATCCAAAATAAAAGTTTTCGTTTACATGATATATGTGTGTGTACTATGTCTATTTATTATGTATATATAAATACACACACATGCATGTATACTGTATATTTAACTAAAATGTTGTTTATATAAATAAATATATTTATAATATAATATAAATTATATGAATATAAATATATACATGTAATTACATGCACATATTTTCAAAATATATGCTGTGTGTGTGTGTGTGTGTGTGTGTGTGTGTGTGTATTTATACATAATAAATATATACAGTGCACATGTAATCATGTAAACAAAAACTTTTATTTTGGATCCGATTAATCACTTGACAGCACTACTAATTATACATTTGTTCCTTTTTATTACTGAATGCCTTTAATCATTTATGAACTTTATATTAGTAGGTTGTGCTGTGCAAAAGAGAATTGTGAAATTTAGAGAACTTTTTTGAATTTTGCAAATTGTGTCATAATAATGAAAAACAAATAAACAAACATACAGGCAGTTGCGATTCTGTATTCGGGGAAACTTAACCTTAGCTGTCAAAATCTAATAACGTAAGTTTAGATCAAACACATTTGCTGCATTAAATGAATACTAACGTTATTGTTTCTGTTATCAGAGTCTGTACATTTAATAAACAAAAACGATTTGGATCCCCAACAAACATAGTTGCACATAAGCTCTTCGACTGTGTAGCCTATGCTTTTCTGTTTGCGTAGATTCGCAGCGCAGAGATCAAAACAGACACAAGTCCGTCGGTAACATGTTACGGGAAAGGGTGTAAACTTAAGGGAAAATAAATAAAACTCAAATAACTATATTTAGCTATTATCAGGGAAATCATTTCATATTGCTATAAACGTATAAAGAGATTGTTTACACTGGCATGAAGCTACTTATTAATGTAACCTCAGCGGCCCTTATTTCTTTTCTACATAAACCTATCAAATCAAACAGCAAACCCTACAAACACTTCAAAAGCCAGTTATATTTTTATAATCATCAGACGAAAAACAGACATGCATTACAAACAAAAACTCAACACATTTCAAGAAGCTATAAACGCTCACGAGAAAGTGTATAACCATAAACCTGTAATCGCCATAACCTGAAGAAACGAGTGAAGTCACCGCCGCCACAAGATGTGTAAAATCTCTAGATGGGTAATAAATGAGAGAAAATAAATGAATAAATAAAATAAAATAAAAATAACAACAGCAGACAATATTTCTAATATTAATGATAATAATTACAATTATATACAATGAAGCAAAATAAAGCAAATGAATACAATAAATTAACCATTTCGTATGGTGTGCATGGTTTATACATATTTTGCAGCTAGTTTGACTGCCATCTCATCCTCTATGAGTAAATAGCGTAGTTTCACTGAGAACAATTCAATATTTGCCAAAAAAAAAACAAAAAACAAGAACAATTCAATATTTGCCTTGTAGTGGTGTATTTGCGGCAGACAAGAAGAAAGTGTTTCTCATCCTCTGTTTGAGTTAAGTCACAGTGTTTGCACAGTCACTGTTCTCTCGGTATCCAGGATTTTTTATGTCTTCCTTTCTCTATTTCTAAGTCATGGTCACTGAGTCGATATTTTGAAAGGATTTGTCTTTCTTTTAATTGTTTGATTGATAAGTAATTTGCCAATTCGGTGATTCTATAGGGCCGAATAACACTGGAGTTAGGTTTGGAGGTCAAATTCATTTTTTAATTTTTCATCATAATTATACTTTAGATTTTTTGTCTTTATGATTGTTGGGGTTGTGATTGGAGTCAGACTCAGCTTCAGTTTCCTTCATTAGTTGAAGCACAAGTGTATTTAGAGGATGAGTGAAAGTGAAAGTGAACGTCGTGACATTTGTCAAGTATGGTAACCCATACTCGAAATTGGTGCTCTGCATTTAACCCATCCAAGTGCACTGAGAAGTGAACACACCATGAACACCACGGAGCAGTGGGCCAGCTATATTCCAGCGCCCGGGGAGCAAACTGGGGGTTCAGTGCCTTGCTCAAGGGCACTTCAGCCATGGGTATTGAGGGTGGAAGAGAGCGCTGTTCATTCACTCCCTCCCACCTACAACTCCTGCCAGCACCGAGACTCGAACCTGCGACCTTCTGGTTACAAGTCCAAATCTCTAACCATTAGGCCACAGCTGCCCCAAATGAGACACTGTGTTGGGGTGGGATTCATTGGCAAGAAGGGCTTTATATTGAACAGATTCAGAGTCAGATTGACTCAGGTGATGCCAGAATTGAACAGCTCTTTTTTGTATTTCAATGTGTAAGGGGTTTAAGCCCAGTTCAGCCCTGCAGGCATTGCTAGAAGCCTCTGTTTACCCTTAGAATGTTTTTTTGCAAATTCCAATTGTGTTCTTTCTATTAAACTTTTATCCCAATTTTCAAACTTTAATACTGGTTTAATGATTGCGTGATATAATTTGATCCATGTTCTGATTGGTCATTTTAATTGGTCAAACCGTGATTTTATGGCATTAGATGCCCTCCGGACCTCTCATTTATGGCCTTCACAGCCAGACTGAAGCCCCCTGATGCTGAAATCTCGATGCCCAGGTAAGTATAGCTGGTGCTGTGCTCTAGCACTTCTGCTCCATAACTGAACTGGTACGGTGTCTGTTTCTCTGAGACCTGACCTCCTCCTTCTTCTTCTTCTTCTTCTTCTTCTTCTTCTTCTTCTTCTTCTTCTTCTTCCTCTCTCTCTCTCTCTCTCTCTCTCTCCCTCTCTCTCTCTCACAGACACACACACACACACACACACACACACACACACTAACTCAATTCAATTCAATTCAGTTCAACATGCTTTATTGGCATGACAGTTGTTACAATGTATTGTCAAAGTATAGCGTTTACTTTTAATCTAAAACAGATATGTATTAAAAATATATATAAATAAATAAAATAATAATAAAATAAAAATATAAAAAAACAAAAAAGAACAAATAAAAAAAATATAAAAAAACAAAAAAAAATGAACAATTAAAAAGTGAGTGTGAGTTTTTTGGGGGGGGGGGTGCATCACTGATTTGTTGACTCCTCCCTCTTTTTGACAGGCATCAATGTATCTTGCTTCTAGTAAGATACAATTTAGTTTTTCACCTAATACAGTAAATATTGAAGTTGTGTTTTATTGTTTAACAATCTGAAGTCAGGGCAAAGTGTTAACAATTTTGGATAAAATGTCTTTCTAATGTGTTGATAGTTAGGGCAGCTGGTGAGGAAGTGTTGCTCTGTCTCCACTTCTCCATGGGTACAGTAAGGGCAGCCAGTGCTGTAGATATCTGCCCGTCTCTATAGTCAGAGTATGATTGCTCAGTCTGTATTTGGTGTAATGCAATGTTTATAAGGTTTAAGGTTAAAAAAAAACACATTATTTTCCACATACTGTACATTCTTGTTTCTCCTCTATGCCTCGCCTTCTGAAACGCGTCATTTTTTACAAAGCTCATCGGTCTGAAAAGCGAGGTGTGCTCTGATTGGCCAGCTATGCTTTGTGATTGCACGAATACATCAAGCATGTGACGGAAATGTTACGCCCCTTAACATACTGACATGTCATGTCCCAATCAGAACACTAAGACAAAAACAATAAAATCCATTTCAAACGATCCATTTGTTGCATTCAGTGGGGACATAATTACTTATTATAATGACTTATACTGTATTTTTGCGTGTTGCATTGCATTGCACTGCCTAAACATAAAACCATGTCTGTATTTGTGATCAGAAAAACAACAAACAAAAAGCTCTACTCTACACTGCTAAAAACTTGCGTTTGAATGATCATATCCTTTACATATGTAAATGTACTTACAGACTGTGAGTCAGAACAGCCAGCATTGTAGTCTTCTCTCCCAGGATCAGGAAACAGTCCTCCATAAAATGTGCTGCACACACTCAAATATTTGGGTTGAATTGTTCTGGAACAGTGTTGTAAATACAACTTAACCACTGATTTCTATTTGTGTCTTCTTTCGGAAGGCCAAACAAAGTATTTTCGCTTACACACTCCACGACATGACGCCGGCAGCAACAGAGAGAATAAAAGTTATGGCTTCTTTCTTTGTGTGAACATTTGAGCAGTGTTAGGCAAATATTTCCACATCGTGACATAGACATGTGGGGGCGTGTTTGAATGAGGTGTTTTAGGGGTGCGTGGACGAGTCTTAACTTTTATAAAAAATATCTCTTTGGGTTTGAGACTTTAGTCTTTGCAACTTTACAGATCTTCTTTATTCACCAACAGCTTGTAACACTCCAAAGAGAAAGGAAAACTTGAAATCGCATCATAATGAAGTTCACAAGGCAGGTTCGTAGGGAGCTTAATCAACAAGTCCTGCCAATCATCGTTTCGACCGTATATAAGCAACAGTCATTGTTCCGTCCAAGTGACTATTCTTCCAGCATCCCTCCTCCTCCTTTAAATCCCTTCTCTTTCATCCACACCTTACCATCATGGGGACGGGTTCTTACTCAAAGCTCAAGCTGAGCCTGTGGTTTCGAGCCTCCTTCACGGACAGCAAGCCAAGTTTGTTTTACCATTACCTGGCAGGGCTGAATGGGCAGGCAAACTCGTGAATGACTCCTTTAATTTACAGTCTTTCACTGTACTTAGATATTCTGCAGTTGTGTAATCTCTATTTAGGGCCAAATAACATTCAAGTTTACTTTGTTTTTCTGTTGTTTCTTTCCAATAAGTTAGTTATTGGAAAGAAATAACATTATTAAAAGATAATTTTCTTTTTGTGTTTTTGTAATTGGGTTAGACCAATTTTGTGGATGAATATTTCAGTGTCCTAATGCTGGCTGTTGTTAGTCATGTTAGTTTGTTTCTGCAGCTTCAGGACCATCTGAATCAGGGGACTTTTTTCAGGGTTTACTTCATGGATTTTAAGGGCCTTAAAATGGTAAGAGATGGGGTCGCTCATTTTTATGTGTTTTCAAAATTTGATGTCTCTTTTCTCAATGCCCATTAGTAGAGGATATTGGCCTAATTCTGCTCTGCATGCGTTGTCCGTAGTGTTCCTTTGTACTCTGAGGAGACTCTTACAGAACTCAGCATGTAGGGCTTCAATCTGGTTTTTGTACCATTTTTCAAATTTGTGATTTAGGAGAGGACCCCATACTTCACTGCCATATAATGCAATAGGTTCAATGACTGATTGGAATATTTTGAGCCAGATTCTAATTGGTAATTCAGTTTGATAGATTTTTTGATGGCATAAAAGGCCCTTTTTGCTTTCCCTATCAGTTCATTCACAGACAAATTTAGCTTACCAGTTGCATTTATCTTCAGCCCGAGGTATGTGTTGTTTTTGACATTTTTTAATTTTGGTCATACCAAGGGTGAAGTTGTGTCTCTTTCCCTGAACTCTGGGTCTTTTCTGGAATGTTAGTACTTTAGTTTTGTTAGGATTAATGGTCAGGGCCCAGATCTGACAGAATGTGTGCAGGACGTCTAGGTTCTGCTGTAGACCCTCTTCTGTTGGAGACAGCAGATCTAGATCATCTGCAAACAGCAAGAGCTTTTTGTTGGAGTCATGTATTGTGTGGCCAGGTGCTGCTGATTGTTCTAGGAGTATCGCCAGTTCATTAATGTAGATATTGAAGAGGGTCAGTGATAGTGGACAGCCCTGCCTCACACCCTGCCCTTGAGTGAAGAATTCTGTTCGTTTATTTCCAATTTTCAATTTTACATTGATTGTTTGAATATATTGTTTTTATAATATTGTATGTTTTACCCCCAATACCTGATTCTAGAAGTTTTGACAGCAGACCTTCATGCCAAATTGAATCAAAGGCCTTTTGGAAATCTACAAATCAAGCAAATATTTTGGTTTTGTTTTGGTTAATGTATTTGTCGATCAGGGTGTGTAGGGTGAAGATGTCAAGATGTGAAGATGACTCTCTCCCTCTCACACACACTCAGTCTCTCTCTCTCTCTCTCTCTCTCTCTCTCAATTTTCAATTTAAATGTAGGTGTGCTTTATTGGCATGACAAAAACTGTACATTTGTATTGCCAAAGCAGTTGCAGCTGGGCTGCTTACAAATAGTGCACATATGATTTAACAGAAAGAAAAAGAATAATAGTAATAGTAATAATAAAAATATATGAAAAGTATTAAGTGAAAGTGACATGTAGTGCATGTAGGGCAAAATGAATTAGTTTATGTAAGTGTATAAGTCAGAAATACAATAAAATAAGATAAAGTATTAGATTTACAGAGGCAAAATATACATCTAAGTAATATAATAGAGTAATATGGCATAACATAATCTACATGTGCTGGAAACATCAGATCAGGGCAGGTTGAGTGTTTTCTCTTCTATCATGGCATACATATTGAGCAGCAAACACACAGCAGTTCTTGTGTTCTCTGAACAGATACAACAGTTTCTCGTGGTTTGAAAGAGTTTTAAATGTCTGATGGATCGGCTGTGTTTGATCATTGAACACTGTCCGTATGTCTGTGTATTTGGAGCATTCTGTGAGGAAGTGCAGTTCTGTTTCCATCTGATTCAGATCACAGTATGAACACAATCTCTGTTTTTCTGTGTCTGCCCGTCTCTATCATCAGCTTGTGTCCGCTGAGTCTGTATCTGGTCAGCGTGCTTCTCAGTTTCTTATCTGACACTGTGTACAGATACTCTGCCATACTGTACTCTCTCTTTAGGCCAAATAGCATTGCATTTTACTCTGTTGTTGTGTTTGGGTTTGCCAGTGAGTGATGTAATTCTGTTTGATTTGTGCAGTAATCTGACTGATTCTGATGTTGTGATTCAGAGCATCAGTAGATGTTAGTGATGTCTGATTGTCTGAGGGTACTTTTGAAGGGGTTTAATTTTGAATACTAATTATTTTACGTTCAGTCGTCATTAGTTTATGATTTATTCTGCAGTATCGTTTAAAGCATGGCCATATTGCTAATGTAGGTGTAATATGATGAAAAGCCATTAAAATGAGCAATTGACTGAATGCAGCTTTGTAGCAAAAGGTTTTTCAAATGTATAATTTCATAAAATAATAGCTGAATTCAAAATAACATTCTACCATAATACTCTTACTATTTATGCCATGTAAAATAAGACCTAAATAGTAAGTATGCTGAGTTAAAGGCTTTGCTCAAGCCCTGCCGCATACTACTATTATTATAGACACTAAATCCCACGACGGGGGAGTCGTGGCCTAATGGTTAGAGAGTCGGACTCCCAATCGAAGGGTTTAGTGAGTTCGAGTCTCGGGGCCGGCAGGAATTGTGGGTGGGGGGGAGTGCATGTACAGTTCTCTCTCCCACCTTCAATACCACGACTTAGGTGCCCTTGAGCAAGGCATCGAACCCCCAACTGCTCCCCCGGGCGCCGCAGCATAAAATGGCTGCCCACTGCTCCGGGTGTGTGTTTCACAGTGTGGTGTGTGTGTTCACTGCTCTGTGTGTGTGCACTTCGGATGGGTTAAATGCAGAGCACTAATTCTGAGTATGGGTCACCATACGTGAAAAAACAAAAAAAAACAAAAACATCCATGAACAAAAACCCCATAAGCCACTATATTTGAGGACCAGCGGTTAAAGGTTGCTTTATCCGGGAACAAATGTTTGATTTCGGACGCATTACATCAGAAAGTTTAACTGCAGTGAACAGTTTTGCACGATTGATTTCGTGATACTGGCTTGAACTGCTTAAAATAATTAATAACCCTCCGTCAGTTTGAGTTGTGCCTCGTAACTGAACTCTGATTGCATGTGTATATAAACGTGTAATGTTTGGAATAGCACACGTGTTATTTATTTCAGTAGTCCTCTGTGTAAATTATAGCAGACTAGATAACGCCACAGTGACAGAGAGCAGAACGCTTTATATTCCGTTGTTCTGAACGTCACAGCAGTGCTGTTCCTGTGGGCAGGCCCGTGTATCTTTCCGATCAGTGATTGGGCAGAATGGAGGGGCGTCTCTAAACCTTCGATCCTCATTGGTCATCCCGCTCTGAATCGGGATCTCTTATTGGCTACTGTATCTGTCGCTCAGTGGATTCATGCGCAGTGCTGAAGGGAGGAGTAAACAGCAGTGAGTCAGGGCTAACAGGCTAGTGTTCGCTATAGGTGAGTACATATATTATCTGCGATAAACTCACATTTCCAACGGATTTTGTCCATATTATTCTCGTGATCCGTTGCGTATTTAATGCTAGCTGTGATTATGTTAACCGCACGGTTCGTGTGTGCGTTGAGTGTGTTTAATCGAGCACGTTAAGTTAGCCGAGGCCTGCTGCGGCTCGTGCCTGCGCGGGAAAGTCTCATATAAGTGCACGTGCACATGTGCAGTTGCAGAAATAAATCGCAGAGCAGCTCATAAAAACTCACATCGCGGCAGATTAGCGATAGAATTGAGTGTTCTGTTAAGTTTTTGCGTGAAAATGCAAGATGAGGCCCAGTGCTGAGGTTCTAAGGCTGCGGAGCATTTACACGTGTGACTTTCCTTCAATCATGTGTCATTTAACCCCTGTACATCTCTTAAACACATTTGTTAATCAGGCTAATTTCATACTGTGTTCGTGCATCCCTGATGAGAGCAATTTCTCTTATAGTCTGCATCTCCGTGGCCGATAATAAATGACCTGACGATTTAGTAACTGTTACTGGTGTTAAACCAGCATGTAGTAGTTTTGGTTTTCATGAAACCTGTTTTTAAATACAGTTATGAGTGTTCATAGTTGTTTCCAGTGAGAACCCTGTTAATTGTGTTAGATTTGTTAGCCTTTAGCAGTAGCCTTGGTGCTAGGACCATGTGTGCAGTGTGCCATGTGCCATCATTAACAGTAACGTAGATCCCTTACTTGAGATTAAAAAGTGTTTGATTTTGTTTCTTTGAATTCTTTCCACTTAAATAATCAAGTTTTTACAGAGTTATCCTAGAAAGATGGTGTCTGGCGTGAATTTTCATTGAAAGGGGATTTTTGAGGAGTGAATGAAAACTTTTGTGTTCGAGTGAATGAAACCCTTGCTTAATTGTCATAAAAAATATCACAATGAAAATAAAACTGAACAAGACACCCTATGTAAAGTTATTTGGTAATGTTAGTCTTTACACCATATTTGAACATCGTGACCAATTTTGGGGAGTAACTAGAAACATGTAACAAAGTTACATAATTTAATTACAAAATAAGTGTAACTGTAATCTGTTGCATATACTGAGATTTCTTTCCCAAATTGCAGTGTCTGCTCTAAAATATTAGACCCCAGTGTTTCAAGAGTTTAGGACACCGAATAAGACACGTGCTTATTTGATAACTGTTTTATTTCCTATTTGGGTTTGTTTGTTTGTAAGCTATTAAACTAGATCTTGTTATGATTTTAAATCGGTATTTAACCTCAGAACGATCTCAAGGTAAAAAGTGGTGCTAAAGTCTGATGTTGTGGTGGCTGTGCTCTAAAATTAAGTGGTTATAATCTTAATTCAAGTGATGATGGGTTTTGAAAGCGTGACTGTTATCAGTGTTGAGTACTTCTGTAAGGTTACTCTAGCCTGTTTTAACTATTTCAAAATGATTAACAGTTGAAAACATTTATTAGAAATTTAGAAAGTTATCAAATGTGATCAGTTACATTTCCAAAGAAACCTTCCCAACACTGATTGTAATAAACGTAATGAGATCTTTCACACCTGCAGTGAGCACTCTGTGGTTAGCATGAATGAAATCAGAGTTTGTGGCTTTATCTCCACAGATAATGGACATGAGTACCAGCGAATGCTTTGGATGTGGCCGCTCCGGACACTGGATCAAGAACTGTCCTAATGCCGGGCGAGGTCGTGGCCGGGGCCGTGGACGAGGAAAGGGTAGGGCTTCTCCAGTTATTTAAATAGCACTGCTTCGGGACAGATGCAGTCTAACTAAGTTGCTCTTTCTCTCTGTAGATCTGTTCTGTTACAGGTGTGGAGAGCAGGGACACATTGCGAGAGATTGCGAACAGACTGAGGATGGTAAATGCTCTGTCTCACTACACACGACTTGAGATGTAACGATATTATCAATATCGAAATATCGCGATAGCAAAACTGTGTCGATATCATCGTGGTCACATGACGATATGAAACGCTCTTCCTGGCAAAAAGTGTCATTTTTAAAATATATTTAAACTTCTTATTCTAACAAAAGTTCTTTAAAGTTGTGTTTTAAGGCCATTACGGTTTGGCACAGTATCTGTCAAACAAACTAAAACTGAAAGCACAATATGCTTATTCCCTTCATCAAGTCTGGTTTCGCTGCATGTTTCAAAACGAAGCGCACTCTTCGTTCAGATGATCAGCTCATGATCTTGTGTTTTCCGTGCCTTAGAACGGCTTCGTTCACACTGAATGAATGCACTGAACTCGTTTATTGCATTGCTGTGAGTTTAGCACGTGTTTGGGAACACAGTGGCCACCAGTTAGGCTTTATTTTCATGGCAGATAATTATAGCATTTCACTAGAATTGTAGTGATATGCGTTTTTGTAAGCCTGTTTTCACTGAAACTGAAGTTTTCCTTAAAAATAAAAGCTCTACTGCCCTTTCCGGCAAAATAAAAGCTTAAAAGTTCAGTATGAATTGCTGGCAGCTAGTGGTTTAAATGCAGTCCAAATTAACAGCATGTTTTTTTTTTGTTGTTTTTTTTTTTGTAAAATTACTGATTAAAATGTCGAATAAACGCAACTCGTTTTTTTTTTTTTTTTTTTTTTTTTTTTTTTTACACCAACAATATACTATAGGCATACTACTTACAGAAATAAGTTGATTTTTCAAACTTGATGTGCTGTTGTGGTGGGCCAGTTTCAGTTCGCATGTTTGCGTATTGCCTTTCTTGTCCTCACTCAATTTAAAGTGCTCCCACACAGTTGAGGTCTTCAGCATGTGTTTTCTCTTCCAGATGAAATGAATCATGACGTTCTCTCATGGGTGATTCATATTCAAGCAAATCAGAGCCGTTTCGCGGGGGATGCCAGGGGTTCGAAAAAAAAAATATATATTTGAATCTCAAAACTGAAAATCGAATGCCAACCCACCGAACGAATAATAGAATATTCTGGTCCAGCCCTACCTAGTTACAGCTCTTAATTTTGAATTCTCAAAGCACATTAGATAGGATAATTTAACTTGAAAATGTACAAAATTATTATTATTTCTTTTTTCGATTCTTTAATTTTTTTTTAAATGTGTGTGTGTGTGTGTATATTGTATCATGATATTTTGGTATCGTTACATCCCTAGTAAGAACTATCTAATCTTGTTCAGTTGGTACTCTGTCTACACTGTTGGTTAATGATTTTTTTCTGCTTCAAATACAGCATGCTACAATTGCCACAGGAGTGGCCATATTTCCAGAGACTGTAAAGAACCCAAAAAGGAGAGAGAGCAGTGTTGCTACAACTGCGGCAAAGCCGGTCACGTGGCACGTGACTGTGACCACGGCAACGAGCAGAAGTGCTACTCCTGCGGGGGGTTCGGACACATCCAGAAGCTATGTGACAAGGTGAAATGTTACCGGTAAGTGCCATTGTTTACCCAAAAATAAAATATTTAATAATAATGTCCAGCTAGGCATATAAAGTTCTTTTGTGTGTTGTATCCAAACTCAATGCACCATGTGAGTGTGTGCTACAGATCTTATGGACTTTAACTTTTATAACTTTATGATAGTAAGTGATGAGGTTTATTAGAGCTGCATGATTAATCGTTAAAAGATCGCGAGTCATTCATATCACAGAAATACTGGGATAAAAGTTAATAGTTTGGATATAAACATTGATGTTTATGGTAGCAATCATAATAGAGCAAATCACCTTTTTAAAGTTAGTCACTTTCTGTGACAAGTGACTTAAAATGTTTGTCATTGAATCATTAATTCGAGATTTGTTCAAAAACGCTGATTTATTCAGTAATGAAACTAATGAAGTGAAGTATTTATGATTGAGTCACTGAATTCATTCAAACGCATTTTTCATAATTTTAATATTAGAAATTGGTTTATTAAATATTATTTTAGTACATATTATGTATTCATGTATATGTGTGTATATATATATGTATTAAATCTGGACTACAACATGTCCTAGATATTGTTTGATTCGTTATTGTTCGGTCACACTTTAAATTAGGGCTTCATTAGTTAACATTAGTTAATTCATTAGTTAACACAAACTGCCAGTGAAAAACATTTATTTATCTGAGGTAATACCAATGTTTAATAACACATTGTTAAAATTAAAAGTTGCAACTGTGTTATTTTTTTAAACAAAGATTAATAACTTCTATAGTGAATGTAGCCATTGCTCATTGTGAATGTTCATGCATTAACAACGGTTAACTAACAGTGGTGTATAAAGTACTTGAAAGCCATACTCAAGCAGAAGTACAGATATCTTAACAGAAAATGACTTTGATAGAAGTTGAAGTCACCGTTTAGAATATTACTTGAGTAAAAGTCTGTGATATTTATTGTACTTAAGTACGAAAAGTATTTTTTTTAAATATTGAACGTACTTTAGTATTGAAAAATGTTCATACACACCTTGAGAGACAAGATTGTGTTCAGTTTTAACTCTTTCTTCCATTTTGTATTTTTGGGTAAGAATAAGAAGCACTTCAACCAGTACTTAGTGTCTTTCATTCCAGCACAAGAAAACATTTCAAGAATCAGCATCTGAAATAGCATTTAGATGTATTTACACAGTTTATGTATCTCAGAGGGGACATGGATGTATTTAACGTACAGTTACAGATGCAGAAATAGCATAAAATGTTTTGTTTTTAACATAAAACGTTGAATACTGATATTTAAAATAATTTAAAACATTAAAAAAAAATTGTTGAAATGTGAAATTAAGACTGCCAGTATGTGGCAGCAGATGACTGTTAATGAGTGAGTCATTGAGATTCAACCGATTCATTCAGAAACAAAGCATTTGACTGTGTTAATGAGTGAATCACTGAATCATCTTTTCAACCAATTCGTGCAAAAAGCTGATTTATTCAATAAGTAAACACCGTCCATTGCTCAGAGACGCAAAACAGTGCTATGATCTTTGTTTGGAACTATTTTCTTTGGCAAAATTGAGCAAAAACAATCATTTCATACAAGTTCAGTAAAGACATTTTAGACATAATATTGCTTATTACATTTATCATGCTGATATCTGCAGAATTTTTTTTATCTTTGTGTGATATAGATTAAGTTAACTATATTAAATTATGTAAATATAAAAAGCATATAGAAGCATTTTTGCCGTTTACAATTTAGAATGCCTTAAATTTTGAGTTTTAATAGACTTTAATAAACCTGCTTTCCTGCAGTCCGTGTTCTTCTGACTTCTGACTATTTTGTAGAAAGTAAAGAATATGCTTTTGGGAAATGTATCGGAGTAAATATTAAGTATTATTACTATAGAAGTAGGGCTGGGTAAAAAATATCTCTAATAATAGATTATCATTTTTACGGAACAATATTGATTCTTAAATCCCAAGAATCGATTAGTGTAGCCTGTATTCAGTTAATGGACAGAACGTTGAAGGGCACTTCCCATCCAATATATCGCAATAAGCATTGTGCTTTGGTACTTTTAATATGAAACAAAGTTTCAGAATTTAAATTCTGTCCATTGTATTGCAGTATTCAAACAATAAATGCCCTTTTGGCACTGTTTAATCTGGAGTGACAGATCACTGTCTCAGTTCAACAGACACGGCAGCACGAAGCGCACGTGAATTAATCATCTCCTCCACATTAATACCAGTCTCAGCACAAAATAAACATGAGTCATGACTAAACATCCGAAGGTAAGTTAAAAGAAAGGGTACAACTTTACAAGCCGTATCCTGTATCATGTAATCGCTCAATCAGTGTTTCAGCTGCGCAAAAAGTCAATATAACGGCTTGTAAACAATGTCACGTAACTTCACATTTACCTCAGAAAAACATATTTGGTGACCATAAACTCATTAGTCAGAAAAATAAACTGTAGGGAGGGGCGTTTTGCTAAATATATGCACCATATAACATATTTTTAGAAATCTTACTGTTCTTCAATGTTTAATTTGTTTGAATAAATCCATCAAGTTTTATGACAGCCATCATTGTTTATATTTCAAAAAAACTAACTGAATTAGAAATATTATGTAATTGTAACTTTATTATTTTAAAAACTTTAAGTGTAATTTTAACAAATCAGTCCATTAACCTTCAATATTATAGTAATGTACCAACTGAGTCTCATGTAGGCTATATTTTACAGCATTAATTGAGATTTTTTTTCCTTGAGAAAATTTGGGATGTACTGTACCTGATATATATCCAAAATAATCGATATTGAATTGAATCTAATTGAAGTAATCGAATTGAATCGCAAGCTTGTGAATGAGAATTGAATCGAATCGTGAAATTTGTGTCAAAACCCAGCCCTATATAGAAGTATTACTTTGTTACATTACACCACTGTTAACTAATGAGATCTTATTGTAAAGTGATACCTATTGGAATTTAATCAACCGCGATAAAAGCATTATCAGTTA